>NC_143263.1:3048252-3350648 GCF_984573655.1 Nuphar pumila | reverse complement strand
ATAGCTAGGTCTCAAACTGCAGCAATCCTTTCCTGACTAATAAGGGATGAATACACACACATAGCACAAGGAACAACAGTGGTGAAGTTCAAATTATTCTTCTACTTTCATTTAATGGGTTTATACCCAACCGATTCTGCAATATGTTTCTTTTAAGTGAAATAGTGTAGCTTCTGTCTGGAAAATTTCTTTCTTTTATCATTTTTTATTTTTTATTCTCATAGTGGATATGATTTCAGGTCAGGCATATAGTAGGGGTGAGAAGATAGATGGTTCAGGATTTGGTGTAGATCCTGGTTTATCTGATGAAGTGATCTCCCAGGCTGATGATACCTTGAGTGATAAGCCAAAGACAGCCTTCCGTTGCAAAACATGCCGGAGAATTGTAGCCACACAGGACAATGTTGTCAGCCACACACCAGGTGAAGGCGAGACATGCTTTGATTGGGCAAAGCGTAAAAGTGGTCACCCATTTATTAGGTTTGACGAACTTGAGTGCTCTTCCATCTTTGTTGAACCTCTTAGATGGATGAAAGCTGGTATGCTCTTGAAGAACTTTCCATATGTTTTTCTAGAGTTGAGCAAGGACATTCTACTGTAGAATGACCAAGCCTAGACTATGTATCAAAACCGGTCAATTTTGCTATGGCAAAGAGCTCGTTCTGACTTGAGAAGCTTGTCAGCAGGCTTGGGTGACATGAGGCAGGTTGCTTGGGCATCATTGTCATTCATGCTGCTTAATTTTCAAGATCTGAGACTTGTTGAAACCTAGTTTTTACGGTCACCATTTGAAGCAAAGCTCCCAAGCAATTGGTTGAAGAATCATTGATGTAACTTCAAACTAGTGCATTATAATCTGAACATATGATCATTTGAGTTTTGTTAAGTCTAAATCATAACCAGATTGACTCAGATTTGGACGACCTGACAGAGAACTTTTCATACTGTCGAGCTCTCTTAAGTCTGGCATTTTTCTCCTCCCATCTTTTGGTTATTTATAATTGACTTCACATTGCCTTGCTGCAAGGTGGCCATGCAGCCACCTGCTTGACAGCTATCCATCTTGGCATTTCTCGAGATGGGTGTGGTGCCCATCTCGAGAAATGCCAAGATGGATGGCCAGCAGTAGTAGAGCTGCATGCTGTTGCATAAAAAGTGTAAAGTGACCTATGCCCATCAGTGTCTTGGAAAATGAATCTATATAATTGATTTTTTGACATCTTTGATTTTCTCTTCTGATTAGTTGAAGATGGTGCGATGGAGGGGAAGCTGTCATGCATCCACTGCCAATCTCGTTTGGGTTATTTTAACTGGTCAGGCATCCAGTGCAGCTGTGGGAGCTGGATCACCCCAGCTTTTCAGCTACATAAGAGTCGAGTCGATGTTAGCAGTATATAATTAGTTAATCTTATGCAGTAACTTATGTGGGGAAGAGGGAAATGAAAAAAATGTGAAAACCAACTCATGAAAGTGGCTTCATATCCTTGTACATGTTTTCAATTATGAAAAAGCTCAGGCTATAAGTGTTTCTGATTAGCTCGCTCCATCGTGAATGGAGCTGTAGCTAGTCTGTGAAAGTGACAGTATCCGACTATAGTTTTCTTTTTCTGTTTACAGTTCTCTGATAATCTTCATCTTGCTTCCTTTATGTTATGAAACAAGGAAGAAAGTCTCGTATAAGCCTAGCCTCTCTATGTATATCTAGAAGGTTTGGTCTGTTACTAGTTTTTTATTTATGTACATTTGCAGTATTGTGAAAGTACAGAAAATTATTTTGGTATCTCTGAACTAAAAGGCATCGATTTCGTCCTGATTTTGCTTTCAAATTAGTTCCTGATGTTAGCGTGAATTAATATGTTGTGCTCTTAAATATGTGGGCAGTTTCTTTTACGTTGCAATTGCTTGTTTCTGTGAACCGATTTCATGTATACCTTAGACCCAACTTTATTATTATTATTTTTTTTGAAAGGCAAGCTGGGGTTAGGCAGACCCCTACCAGATATCTCTTAAGCCCCATGTGGCAGAGGGATTCGAACCTGGGCCTTCAGCTTGGCACAGGACCCCGCTTACCACATGGGATACCTCCTCGGTTTCGACCCAACTTTATTGATGAGCCTATGGATTTTGATTCTATTGGGACTTGAGTTATAAGATCCTCGTGTCCTTTTCTGTGATTTTTTTCGTGGACATATTTAAAGTCAACTTCCGATTATTCTAGTGACCCCAAAGAGCAACCAATGGGGGCTTGGGGCTCCGCTTGTCTTGTAGGAGCAGCTAGTGCACGTTACTGCAAGTTCAAATCCCAATATTGTTTTATAACTGTTAGGGGTCTGCCTAAGCCCAGCTTGCCTTTTAAAAAGAAAAGAGCTACTTGGTGCACACAAGGGCTCTGCCTTCTTGGTTTGGAGTGGCTGTGGTTTGTCATCTGATATGGGACAACCATGGTTTGATACCCACGGAAGGTGTACTCCCAGTAGGCAAGGGGAACATGTGGGGGGATGGGGGAGGTCAGATCACCCCCGCCTACCCACCCCCAAAAGAAAAAGTGCAGCTTAGATCGTACTTAAACCAGGAGAACTTCAATGAGTTGGAATCCTATACCTCGGGGAGTGTTCACTATTTTCATGGAATCAGATTTGTCCCAAGGAAAGCCCTTTGATTTGTATTCAACTAAGCACCAGCTAAGGGTACATGTACATGCGTATAGTGTAAGCGCGCACACACACACACACACACACACACAGAGAGAGAGAGAGAGAGAGAGAGAGAGAGAGAGAGAGAGAGAGAGAGAGAATCCAACGATGTAAAAATCTAGTATGAACAATTGAATCTCATCAAATGACACTGACTTTTAAATATTTTGTTCTGTAGTTAGATGATGCCTGTATGATTCCAAATTTCCAATACACAATGCTATGGGGCTGGTCTCCCAAATACTCAAAGATGACAATGCCCAGTCACTGATTTCGGGCTTTCAGCCTCTATGTTCCACAGTCCACACACATGGCCACATACAGCAAATCACGGGTCATTTAGAGGCCACCAACTGCTGATTGCACGCACAGGTTCTCCATGTTTGGTAGCCTGTGGAACCTCCAACGGAAATTGATTTTACAAATGTGATTGTGCCTCAAGCAGTATGTTTGTTGCAGCATTCAAGTCATTCCTGGTCTGCACAAGTGCTTGTCTTGCTGAGCTCCTGTCAAAGCCCATTGATACCAAGGTTGCAATGGAATCCTCTGTTGGCTCTATCATGGAAGCAAATGGAGCAGTTGGTGGAAAGTTATTACCCTGTCAATATACAAGTAACGGAGTCTAGTAATGTATGCCTACAGGATATGACTTCCAAGAGTATAGATTGATTGAGAAATTTCCGCTGGTCCAGTGCAATATATAGCTATGCAGATCCGACTTGCACGGGATAGTGGGTTGGCTCATGTGATCATTCAATCAGACTGTGATCAAACCAACCATGATCATATTCAATTTGGATTAGGCTGTTTGATACTATCAAAAGTGATCCAAAACATAGATATAATCATGTTCTATATTTGAAATTGCACATCAAGATCAGATCTGGTACAGATACAGATCAAAACACATGCCAGCTGAGATGATTTAGATCAGAATTCACTCGTAGGTCCAATCAGATCAAGATCATCGCCTATCTGAACCTTTAATAAGCGTAATCACAAGGGACTGCCATGATCTTGCAAACAAAAGCTTGGGGTAATAAAAAGCTTGGTATAATTGATTCTTCCAATTTAATAAAATTCATTTTCTAGGCAAACAAAACATTGCTAAAAGGAATGAAAGACATACTTTTAACACTAAGCAGCAGTTGCTGAACACACAAGAGCCTGATACTCTCCAATCCATCAAAAGATTTAGGAGGATCTTTAGGCCAAGATAGCAAAGATTACTCCAATAAATACAAGGACGTGGTTAGCAAGCAATGGTAAATGCACGACATTCATGTCCAGATATCAATCAGTACACGAAGAAATACCAGCATGTCTTCCAATTGTATTTTTCTTACATAACTGTGATAAATAACGTGAAAGGCCCTTCCAACTAAGAAAACATTAAGCATGCCATTCATGTAATTGTTTTTATTTTTGGGGTGGGGTGGGTGGGAACGTAGAAAACCCAAATGTAAACTTTCTGATGCCAGTCTACCACAAGCAAGGATCAAAACCACAGGGCAACCATCACAAAATTATCTTATGGCAATCCACATGTGGCATCTAGGTGCGTTGGGTGACCCAGACAAGCTTAGCAAACTTTGAAAACAGGACACTAATGGAAGCATTTGGAAAAGCAACAATTGCAATGAAGGTTCATGCCAGTAAGCACAACTAATATTGCGGAATCAAGAGTGGATAAGCAATGTAAGCACACAACACACAAGATCATGTAATTGAAAGCAATGTAATGAGCGTGGGCCATGCTAAAAAAACAGGGCTAATTTGAGGCATTCAAAATGCAACATTCATTGCATTGAATGAGAAGACCAACTACCGGAAATGTTACCATGATACAGCCATTCAAAATGCCTAGGTTTTGGTGCGCCTCTAAGTGCACTGAGTTCAAAATCATCTTTCTCCCTCAATCTAACCCTATCGATGTGGCAAGCATAGTTTGTTTGATAGGGATCATACCTCAGATTTTGTATTTCTGAAATAAAATCATGATCTTTTAAGTCTTAAAATTTGGCATATAAGGGTTTTCAAGACTCTCCATCTTCCTTAGCAAAACCCTCATTGTGATAGGATCTAAACAATCCTTTAATCTACCTGGCAAACCGCCTCATGCCTTGGTCTATCCAATAATGGTGGTGTTTCTTGAATATCTTCATCATTATGTTCTTCTTCATCATTATGTTCTTCAGCTTCATGGCCATTCTCATTAGCTACATAGATCAACAACTTCTAAACTTGAAAACTTTGGAGTAAGCTCAAAATGCTCCACCTCATGATGATCTACATCACCGCTACCATTTTTCATAACCTTGGAAAGTACTCGAGATTCATCAAAATGCACATCTCGGCTTATGATCAACTTGCATGCAATCTGATCATATAACTTGTAAACTTTCACACATTTGTCATAGCCAACAAATATACACATCTTGGACTTGGGGTCAAGCTTATTCCTTTGATAAATTAAAACATAAGCATCACAACCAAATATCTTTAAATCAGAATAATCACAAGAAGTTTGAAATCGTACCTCTTATGGAGTATTTTCATCTAATGCCGTCGAAGGAAACCTATTGATGAGATAACAAGTTGTGGACACCGCTTCCGTCCATAGCTCTTGTTGTACACATGCATTACTCATCATGCAAACACACTTCATCAATATCCAATTCATGTGTTGTATCACACCATTTTGTTGAAGCATACGAACAATACCTTCCTCACAAAATTTAATAAACTCGTTTTTTATTCCATGTCATTATCCGCCATAATGGCTTTAATGCACCAACCTATTTGCTGTTCAACGTTGGCTTTGAAATGCTTGAATGTTTCAAATAATTCATATTTGGACTTCAAGAAATAAAGCAATGCCTTTCTTGAAAAATCATCAACAAATGACATAAAATAAAGCGAATCACCATACGATTTAATTGGTGATGGCCCCCACACATCCGAGTGAATATAATCAAGAATACCCTTGAATGGCTTCCTGCTTTGAAACAATGCCTATGTTGTTTCCCATAGACACAATGCTCACAAAATTCTTTTTCACCAAAACTCATCTTAGGAATAAGATTTATTTTTCATTAAATTTCATACTTTTTTCACTCATGTGTCTCAACCTTTGATGCCATAGTCGGACCAAAGTGTCATCATTCACAACCATATGTGCTTCATCAATTGTGGAGCTTCCAAGTAGCGTGTATAAGTTTTCAACCTGAATTCTTTTTATGACCACCAATGCACTTTTGGTGATTTTGAGAACACCATCTTGCCCAATAAATTTGTAGCCTTTGGATTCCAATTCAGTAAAGAATATTAAAATTTTCATTAAATTTAGTACATGCCTCACATTTTCAAGTGTTCTACTCATGTCATTATACATCCTTATATGAATTGTGTCAACTCCAACCATCTTATTCGTTGAGTTATTGTCCATCAAAACCGAACTTCCTTTATATGATTAATATGTGCTAAACTATGACTGATGGGGATACATGTGTTGTGTAGTACCACTATCCAAAATCCATTCTTGGTGAAATGAGTGATTGCTTCCAGTCATGAACGCTTCATCTTCAATGACCCTAGATGTAGTTTCTTCTACTTGGTTAGCTTTATTCTTTGTATCACTGTCTTGCTTTTCTTTGTTAGAGTTGCTTGAACTTGAATCTTTCTCGAAACTCTTTTTAAATTGACAGTCCTTCATATGACCCTTTTTTACCACAAACTCAATATGAACATTTATCATATCGACCCCTTGACCTTGATAGAAACTTAGATTTGCTTATTGCACCACCTTTTGAATTATTTTGCTCACTGTTACAAGAGATTCTTCCTTATAATCAACCTAACACCCACCCTATTTATAGTGTTGGGTACCCCTTCTCCCATTAAGATAGGGAGTCTCGGTTGGTCTTATCTCCAACCACACTTTCCAAAATCAAGTCAAACTCTTATTAAGTAATATTAATCAATAAATTAAGACTTATTTAAAAGAAAATTGTAGAGGTTTTGGGGATACCAAAATAATATCCAACAATTACCGTTTTTATGAACACGTTCGTAAAAACATGATTTATAAAAACTTGTTTGATAAATCACAATTTTGACTCAATATACTTAATTATTATTATATATTAACATAAGTCACATTGAAAGACGTACTAGAGGTTTGGCTTGATGGTGTGCTCACGCTGAAAAAGCCCTGGTTAACCAGTACATGGACATACAGACAAATGATTGACGCGTTAATTTTCTAAGACCAAAGTTCGCTTAGCCAACTTCAACCCCAAGGTCACCAATGAGTATGGTTGCTAACCATCGTCTCTCCGAAGAGTTACCTAGAGAGACGATGGGGATCTCCTACAAGCTATAGGGTTAAAGTTTGTTGATAAATAAGGTATGATTATAATCCAGGTCGATTAATATATGAAGCCAGGTGTGGTTTGTGAAATTTCATACGCCCAACTCGAGTTCTGACTAAGATCCACAAATTTTCAATGTAAAAAGGATAAAATTTATTATTTTACCAAGTATGGTCAGGGTCTGGTTCATGTAATGCTTATAGAATTAGGATATGGTTTCTCTTACGATGAGTCTGATTGGACCAGGGTTTGGACCCAATACCAGTATCTCAAAGAAGGCCTGAGTCTGGTTTCATATGGGTCTGAATCAAACCCGGTCCATTGACACCCTAGAGCCTCTATTGCATGCTCCATAGTTTTCTCTCGGGTCTTCGAGTGATTTCCCTATACTGGCATCATGAGTAGATCCATCTTCCGAAAGGCGCTTCTTCAGAATACCTTCCTGCAGAGAAAACAAAAGAAGACATACTGTTTCACCTCAACTCACTCAGGATTTACTCCTAACCTGATATATGAGACATGAAAAACAATGTATCTAAAAAGTTTTAAGGCCAAGGTTTTAGCATGTCAAAATTGACAAAATTCATATTTAATTATCAGATGAGTTCATCCTGCAAACAATCGGCTAATACCATAATATAATCTTGTACAAGTCACAATTTCATGAAATAATAAGAAGTTGTTCATGAATAAAACATAAACTTATTCATTTAAACAACCATGGATTTCATTAAAAATTATGCAAGGCCATACAAAAGTCCAACATCTGAACTAAAACAAGTGAATTTTATGATAAACCATTAATGGAGTGGCACAAAACAAACAGAATTCAGACTACCAAGATCTCTAGATCTCAATATAGGCAATCCAAGAGACTTCCTCCAAACAATAAAAAGGCACCAAAAAACCTTCCCATCCAATCTCACGTTCTCAGAGAAAACTTCAAAATGCGTAAATTGGGATAAAACTCATCAAGACCCAGATGAAAAATGAGACAAAAAAAGATCAGGAACACGAAATACACAAAAATTACAAGAATAAAAATGGCCCACCTGGTAGGACACGCCTAACATCGCCGAACGGCCTCGCATCCCGCCGATGATGGTGAAGATGGCACAAGCGATGATGATACTTCTAGTAACCGGGGCATTGTCTGCAAAATGAATCAAATCGAAATAAAATACACAAATAGATGACTCCCCACAAAGAGGAAACAAAAAGGGGAGAGAGAAACCAAAATCGGAATCTCTCTGGTAAGAAATCAATTTGTACTTATGAAACCCAGATGGACTGTTGTTCATCATTGATGAGAAGACGAGCAGAGAGAGAGCCTTTGTCCTTGCTGTTTCAGTTTCTAATCCAGAAAACTGGGATAAGCCGGGAATTGGTGCACCCCACTTATCCAGGATATTGGGGAGGTGCTCATGAGTCCGACCGACTCAATACCCCGACTCATCCCAGTTTTGTGGGTAGGTCGGTGAATTAGACCAGCTACCAAAGATCAAAAGTCTTTGATTGACCAATGACACAACCAGCGGCTCGGGTTGGACCGGAGCGTCATACGGGAGGTTCACGTTGGCAGTCAAGGGTCCGGTGTTCGACCCATTAAGGTGTACCCCAAGTCCTCAACTAGGTCTACAAACGAATAGGATATGATTGGATATCCGAGTCCGACATGTTATTTCTAGATTTGGATCCTTTAAGTAAAATTAGAATGTTCATTCGGATAAGATTCAGATATGTCCACTTGGATTATTTTTAGATTTGGGTCGAATTCATATCGGTATTTCAAGTCAGATCTGAAATAATCCGAATCAAAATCCAATCATATTGCATTTTTTACACGTAATTATGAAATAACTTGTTTTGTTCTATTTATTCTGGATTCAAACTCTTAAAATAAGCTCGACATGCTTAATAAACACTTGTGGTTAAACTGTCGCTAATCTGAAAAATCAAACAAATTTCAACACCACCAAATCAGTATAAACAACTCAGGAAATCATCTGAAAATACATGCACACAAAAGCATAAGAAGGCACAAACCACAAAACCAAGATTTCCACGATTCACTCACAAGGGGCTACATCCAAAAGGAAAGTCATCCAACAAGATTTCACTATCAATAAAGAGATCAAAAGGAAAATACACAACTAGGGATCAACAACCTTACAACCAACAACCCCACCAAAAGAGACCACCATAATATATTTTCACCATCATGTACATGATATGGTGATATCCATGATGGCAAACACTCCCAGAAACACGACACACCTATTCTCATCCAACTTCTATTCTCAACTTCTATAATGAGAAAAAGATACCTATCACCATAAGGACGACCCACCTTTTATTTTTATTGTTAGTAAGACTCAAATAACCAAAATACCTTCTAATAAAATGAAAAAAATGACTTACTGACCCAAATAGGAAAAATATGAGTGATTGATATCACTTAACATAACAATCTCCATCTTGATAAAAAACCACTATCAAGTTCACCTTGCCTTGATATATAAACAAGCCAAGCTCTATCGTAGTTTCTCTACCTCCACCACCTTAGCATATGTGCTAAATTCTTCTTAATTTAAACCTTTAACACTTTCACTCATGAATATAGTGATACTGAACCGTAATATGCTTTGTCTTCTTGTGATAAATGGGGTTTTTAGCAAACACATTGCAATCATATTATTACAAAATAGAATGATGGGTGTAAAGTGCACACTGGCTATCCATCAAACCTTGGAGTCGAAGTGCTTCCTTGCTAGCTTTTGTCAATGGCATGTACTCAACCTTGATAGTGGATAATGCTATCGTCGGTTGAAACTTTGACATCTAACTTATCAGATCATTCTCATATTGGAATATATTACATGCAACATATATCTATCTTGTCAAGATCACCTATATAGTTTGCATCAACATAATCATGTAGTATATTAGAACTTTTGTTATATGTAATAGCATAATCACTTGTACATCTCAAATACCAAAGTACTCATTTGGCAGCTTCCCAATGATTCTTATTAGGATTTGTCATATACCAGCTTATAAAACCAACTACATAAATTATATCTGACCTAGTGAATACTATAACAAATATCAAACTACCCACCAAACTAGCATATGGAACATCATCCATCTTCATTTATTCTATCGACGTAAGACAATATTTGAAAGAAAATTTGAAGTGAGTTGCTAGTAGTGTTTTAAAAACTCCTTTATGATAGTGTTAGTGTTTCCTTTTGTCTATCACTTGCTATGTCCATGCCAAGTATCTGCTTTGTTGAACCAAGATATTTCATCTAAAATGTTATGCTCAATTATCACTTGAGCTCATCTATGTTGTTTTTATCTATGTTAATCACTACCAGATCATCAACATATAAAACTAATAACAAAAATGTATTATCTTTAAAAAACTTTAAATAAATGCAATGGCCATATTTACTTCGACTAAAATCAAGTTTTTTATGAAAAAATCAAATTTATTGTGCCATTGTCTTAAGGGTTGCTTGCGCCCTTACAACAACTTATTGAGTCTACACACAAGACTCTCCTTTTCATGTTCAATAAATCCTTGAGGTTGTTGTATGTATACTTCTTCTTAAAGGTCTCCATGCAGAAATGTTGTCTTCACATTCATTTCCTCAAGTTCTAAATCATATTTGGCTACAAGTGCTAATACAAATAAATAAAAATCAATTTAATAACAAATGTAAAAACTCAAAGAAATCAATACCTTTCTTTTGTGCAAAGTCTTTACTAACTAATCATGCACAATACCTTCAATCTTTCCATGGACACGTCTCTTGAGTTTATAAACCCATTTGTATCCAACCACCTTTCAACCTTTTGGTATCTCCACCAAATCTCATGTTTGGTTATTGTGAAGAGCATGCACCTCCTCATCCATAGCTTGATTCCAACTCATTGAATCGACATATTTTATTGTTTCTTGATAAGAGTATGATTTTTCATCTTTTGTTAGCAAAACCCTCATGGTGATAGGATTTACACAATCTTTTAATCTTTTTGGCAGCGGTCTCTCATGCCTTGGTTTATCCAACGATGGTGATGCTTCTTAAACAATATCATCATTATGCTCTTCAACTTCATTACCATTCTCCTTAGCTATGTCTTTTGAACTTGAAAACTCTGGAGTAGATTCAAAATGTTCCACCTTGTGCCAATTTACATCATTGCTATTAATTTTTTATAACCTTGAAAAGTACTTGAGATTTATTAAAATGCACATCTCGACTTATGATAAACTTTTCCATGTAACATTTTACACCTTTGTCAACAAATATACACTTTTTGAACTTGAGATTAAGTTAAATCCTTTGAAAAATTAGAATTAAAGCATAAACATCACAACCAAATATCTTAAAATCTAAATAATCACAAGAAGTGTGAAACCATACCGCTTGTGAAATATTTTTATCTAATGCCGTTGAAGAAGAAATGAGATAACAAGTTGTTAGAAAGATACACAAACAAATAAATATGATAGAGAGAGATTCGAGAAGAAAACAAGCACATACAATGACACACGATTTATGTGGTTTGGTCAATGGCCTATGTCCATGAGTGGCGGAGGAACAAAGATTTTCACTATGTCAAAAAAATGATTACAAAGGTAGACGACGACTGTCTAACTCACAAAAAAGGTTATCTAAGCAAGAAAACCCTAAAAAAGTATTTATAGGACCTTGTTACTAATGTCCTGGTCCCTCCGCTACCATCACAGAAATTCAAAAAAAAATTCAATATGGTTTTCTTCAAGTGGCATGTGATGGAGTTATAACATGCACCTTTTCTGCCCATAGTTCTTGCTCTACATACACATTACTCATCATGATTCTTGCATGCTCCATCAATATCTAGTTCATGTGTTCAGTCACATCATTTTATTGAGACGTATGAACAACGATGTTACGTAGAATAATATATTCTTTCCTACAAAAATTAGTAAACTCATTGTTGTTGTATTTCATGCCATTATCCATCATGATGACTTTAATGCATTGACCTGTTTGTTTTTCAACTTCAACTTTGAAATACTTGAATGTTTAAAATTATTCATCTTTAGACTTTAAAAGATAAACCAATACCTTTTTTGAAAATTCATTAATAAATGACACAGAGTAAAGTGCATCGGCATATGATTTAATTGGTGATGTCCCCACACTTATATTGTTTCCCATGGACACAATGCTTATAAAATTCATTTTTAACAAAACTCATCTTAGAAATAAGATTCTTTTTCATCAAGAAATTAATATTTTTTTACTCATGTGGCCCAACCTTCGATATCATAGCTAGACTGAAGTGACATCATCTACAACCATATTTGCTTCATCAATTATATTGCTTTAAAGTAGCTTGTGTAAGTTTCCAACCCACATTTCATTTATGACCACAAATGCACATTTGGTGATTTTAAGAATACCTTCTTGCATGATAAATTTATGATCTTTGGATTCCAATTCAATAAGAGATATTAAACTTTTATTCAAATCGGGTATATGCCTCACATTTTCAAGTGTTTAATATGTCATCATACATCCTTATATAAATTGTGTCAACTTTAACTGTCGTTGAGTTATTGTCCATCAAAACCTTGCTCACATTTTCAAGTGTTCTAATCATGTCATCATACATCCTTATATAAATTATGTAAACTCCAACCATCTTAGTCGTTGAGTTATTGCCCATCAAAACTACACATCCTTATATGTGCTAAATCACAATTAACGTAGACGCATGTAATATGTAGCACTATTATCCAAAATTCATTCTTAGTAAAATGAGTGATTGCTTCTGGCCATGAACACTCATCTTTAATGACCTCGAATGTAGTTTCTTCTACTTGGTTAGTTTCATTATTTGTATCATTGTCTTACCTTTCTTTGTTAAAGTCTCTTCTTGAATTTAAATCTTTATTCAAACTTTTTCTAAATGAGCAATCCTTCTTCATACGACTCTTTCTACCACAAACCCAATATATATTTAACATATTGACCCCTTGATTTTGATCAAAACTTAGATTTACTTCTTGCAACATCTCTTGAATTATCATGCTCACTTGATTGGTCTCTTGTCAATGAAACCACCCTGCAAAGTTCATTTGAAAGAAGAACATTACTCACAAAGTTTAGATTAAAAGAAGTCATATCACCATAACATAAAGTAGTGACCAAAGTATCATATGATTTTGGCAATGAACAAAGTTCATTTTCACTTCAATGCTTTCAAGTTGATAGATCATGGTGTTGAACTCATTCAAGTGTTCGGTCATATTTTCGCATGGCTTCATTACGAAAGTGTATAATTTTTTCTTTAAGAAAATCTAGTTAATAAGAGAATTAGTTTTATATAAAGATTAAAGTCTTTTTCATAAACCCTTAGGTGATTTTCTTGGCAATATTAAAAAACACACCCTTAATCAAATCCAATAAAATTGTTGATCGAACCTTTTTATCTAAATCTTATCATTATACATCCGTAGTGGTGGCATCTTTTTTTTCTTTTCCAAGCAATGCCTTTTTATACCTATATTAGATTATCAAAGCCTCGATTTCATAAACTTCTCAAAATCAAACTTGTGGGTTGCCATATTTCAAACTTTTCCTCTTACAATCAATTCAACAAAAGTGTGCAAGAAAACTTAGATTCTCTGATTTCATTTGTTGTAGCTAAACCACCACTAATTAATCTGATTGTTCAAATCGATTCCAACAATACCGAATCAATTTAAACAATCCACAAAAGCGATGGAAAACACATTCAAGAAAAAACAATAAGAAGATAAAAAAATAAAATGACACAAATTATAACAATAAGATTTATGTGGTTTACCCACAAGGAGCTACATCCGTAGGCAAAGCTGACAAACAAGATTATATTATCAATAAAGAGATTGCAAGAAAAATACAAAACTAGGGATCAAATCCGATGAACAACCAATACACCACTAAAAGAGACTGCCACGACATATTTCCATCACTATGTACATGATCCGTTGATATATGCAAATGACAAACACCCCCCAAAACACCTTTGAGCCATAAGGATATGATGCAGAAAGCTTTTGGAAGCAAAACCCTCCTATATTTTCAACTTTTACGATGAAAAAATGTTATCCATATGCATGACACCCCCACCTTTTCTTTCTATTGTTAATAAGACCTAGCTGACCAAAATGTCCTCCAATAAAATGGAAAAATGACTTACTAACTCCAATAGAGAGAAGATTGGTGATTGATAACCCAACCTAAACAATAGGTACTTGGCTGGGCTGGACTCATGTAAGCTCGTTATGCAGTAATAAATGTATTTTCAATATGTTTTACATGTGTTTTTTTGTAATTTTATTTTTTCTAACTTAAAAACAATATATTTTTCTATAAACAAGTAAACTCGACTCGTTTTACTATAAAGAATGTTTGAAATTAAGCACTTTCACCAAAAACATATAAAAATTATTCGGATACGGTTGGGATAGGTCGGGTGACCAACACAAATCATAATTCAAACTAGACATGGATGTTAGTCAGGTTGGGTTCAGGTTTACATGAACGATATTTGGGCCAGTAATTTCATATATACCATATGCAGACACTTGGATTCGAGTTGGTTCAGGTGCCTGGCATAGACCTGAGTTATTGACAGCTAGCCCTAGTACTGGATATGGTGACCAGTAGGTGTGTGAGTGGACATATAACAGGATCCAGGTTGTTTGAACTTCAAAGTCTGAATCCAAACCGAGCTTAGTTTAGCCATGTCTAGATCTGAACCGAACCTGATCCTTAATCTGTCTTAGGTTGCATTCGAAATGCGTGTTTCTGATTTTGATCCGATATATAAATATGTGAAAAGATCCGAATTCGAATTTAATTGATTGTGGTTTCTGTCAATCTATATCACATGAACTGGCTCAAAACGATGCAAACTATGCCCCAAAGATACGTGGACATGTACACGAAATGCAAGTTTGACTGGCAAGTTCAATTTAAAAAAAAAAATTAGACACGAAAACAAATTCTTTTTAATTTTAATTAATAAAAATTATTTTATGTTATCTTAATGGTTAAAAATATTTTTATTAAAATGTACTAAAATAATAAAATTACTTAAAAATGAAAATAATAACCATACCAATGTGTTCGCATGTGTCACCAAGGACATGCGATCAAAATGACTCATCCTTATGACGTAGGATATGAGACACGTCATTTTTTGTGCAGATTTTCACTAGAAACAATATATAAAGGGGCACGACACACTGTCAAATTGGCATGGATTGGATCTCTCATATATATATCCGGTTTGTCGGCCGTTAATTAGGATCTCTGAGATTGACCAGCCAGGTTGGTTTGGCTATTTCTTTCTATTGAAAAGGAATCTGCTATCTGCGCTGAATTTTTTTTTTAACTCTCATTTTTCAAATAAATAATAAACTTAACCAAGCCCAATATAGAAGCAATCAAGAAAGCTGCTTAAGTAAATATATAACCTAAAAAAAAGATGAGGTAAGCCAACTAATGTTGCTTGTACAATGGAAAGAGCCGCTGGTTTCTCTCTCCAGAAAATCAAAGATGCCAAAGGTGGGGTATTCATGAGCCCAATGAGGAACCCTCACTGAGAACCTGGTTACTTAATGAGCCCGCCTCCTGCGAAGAAAACCATGGATCGGGCCACCGATGAGAGTCGAACCTGGAAAAAAAGGGTCAGGAGAAGGTATATCACCTTACTGTTTCAGGAATACAGATGGTTTAGTCTCAAACATTTGTCATTCAGCCAGTTAAATTCTAAAATAAGGTTCAATCTTAAGTAGTCAGCACCCTTCCTTGATTATGATTTCAAACACAATCAATCACCAACTTTATCTAATGCAAGGAACAACTAAATGGTGTGATTGCTTCCATGAGTCGGGAGTTTTTTTCGCTTGTCTTTTATGCATCTTGCAAACCGCATAGTGATGCTAGAGGCACCTTGACAACGTTTTTTTTTTTTTTGGATTTATAACCAAAGACCTGGTCGCACTGGCTCAGCCTGCCAAACTTATGGTCATTGTGCCGACAGCAGCGTAAAACTCCAAGGCTAAGATCCCTGACCCTGGTGTCTTTATCAATTTCTTGATTTGGACTTGAGGTTCATATATATGGTTTCCTTTTTGAATTCTAAATTTCTCGTCTTTTTGCTGGCTTCCAGCCAGTGCCAGAAATATTTGTTCATCATTTTCTCGGGGATGGAAAATCTCATGATAAAAAATTAAGAAAAAATAGTTTTTTTCCAGAATTCAAAGTTATTTTGTCTTTTAGGACTTGTTTTTGTTTCCAGCTTCAATTGAAAGGGACTTTAAAGTCTAAACTAGACAAAAGCTAACTAAACATCTCTCTCTCTCTCTCTCTTAGGAGGGGTCAGCCGTCTGAACCAGTATGCATCTTAGAGACCTCTCTTTCCGTCTGAACAACGTTCACTCATCAGTGGTTTCTTCTAATCCAGTGGATCCGGTTGAGCTTGGCTTTGTTGTTTGTTGCTAGCTGTCTGTAGTTTCTTTTTTCTTTACCTTTTGTTTTTCTATATTTTTAGTTTTGTTTTCTATTTTGTTCGGTTCATGGGTTCAACATTTTGTTGATCTTCATGAGTGGTAATGTTGATCTTCTTTAGGCTCTCTCTCACAGGAGGGGTCAGCCGCACGAGGCTGGCCCCTCTGTAAATTTTCTGGTTCCGCCCCCCACCCAAAAAAAACTGTTGGAACAAACATCATGTTTTATGAAACCACATTATCTTTGATACAGTAGTAGCTTTGCAAACTAAGCCGGGAGGTATTTTGCTGCCACTGGTGAAGTTCAAAATCTTCTCCCAATAAACTCCTTTTTATTTGTTGTTGAATCTACATATGACCCTGACTTTGAACATTGGTAGCATGACATGACTTGGCCTATGTTCAGCTCATAAAGAACTCGCTTGAACTCATGAAATAGAAACAATGAGTGTTCAACCTACCAACGGGGGCTCAGCTTGTCTGGCAGAAGCAGTTAGTGCACGTCACCTTGTGTTGGGACATTGCAATCTGCCTAACCCCAGCTTTCTCTGTCAGAAAAAAAAAGAAACAATGAGTGTTCAACCTGCCATGGCTCATTTACAGTTCAAATCCTATTGCTTACAACTTTGAAACAGTGTATTTATTTTCTAAGCGAGTCAGTTTGGGTTAGGCTAAGTAGGTTTAAAGTTCAATTTATATTATTTTTAATTTAAAATATATATATATATATATATATATATATATATATATATATATATATATATATATATATATATATATATATTTAATGAACAAACTCAAACTTGGCTTCTCTTGTCACAAGAATGAACCAAGCTTGAACACCCTCCATTCAGTGCGATCAACTCATTTAAGAAATAGCGAGGCCATGGCAGCAAAGGGCTGCAAAACGTGAACGAATAATGTGGAATTGCCCCTACTAAGCTTGTTTCACACGGCTACAAATGAGAGGCATGCGTGGGTTAATCCCATAATCCCATTATAGAGTAAATAAACTGAAAGACATAAAGGTAAAGCAAGAGAACCAAGAGCAATGTATAGTGGGAGGAAAAGGCGAGGAAAAGGCACAACTACTTGGTGGAATGGGCTTGAACCATCTATTAAAAAGGATGTGATAGGTGGGAAATCTCTCGTACATTTTTTGAAGTAACAATTTATAAAAAAGCCCCGTGCCTAACTAATCAGCTATTTAGAAATAGGCACCTAATGTTTTAATTATGACACTTAACTGCTTGCATTTAAAGGTTATATTTTAAAGATACGCTTGGCTCTAAATTCAATGAGGTGACCTTGAGATAAGAAGGCCAAGCTACCCTCATTTTTTAAAGCAATAAATGTGGCAGCGAGAGAAGGAGAGAAAAGATTGTTCCACAGTGATGCTCGTGGAGTTTAGACATCAAATAGTAAGGGTAAAGGTAGAGATGATGGTTGTTGCAGAGCAAACCTCTCTCTCTCTCTCTCTCTATATATATATATATATATATATATATATATATATATGCATGTGTGTGTGAGAGTGAGAGAACGATAAGGGTGATTTTAAAAAATGAAGGTAATTTGGTTTTTTCCAATGTTGTTTGTTGTATCAGCCCTGAATCGTTTGGCCATCTATTCAGTTGTATTGGCCGATACTCAAGTGAATTGTTCTCTATCGGCTAGCAAAATAATAATAAAATATTACATGTCAATCATAATGTGACACATGTTAAAACTATTAAAATATTATTATAAAAATAGTTTTTAGTATTTTTATATTTATTAAAAAATAACCGATTCAAGGTGAAGCGTATCTATTTTCTGCCTATATGATGGGCATCGGGCCGATACGCACTGATATTGATAACATTGGTTTTTAACCTCGTTAGGTCAAGGTTAAGTCACTGAATTTAGGACCAGGAATGTTTTTGAAATACAACTTTTAAAAATAGGCGGTTAAATATAATAATTGAATTGTTAGGCATCTATTTGTAAATAGCTGATTAAATATGTGTTTTCTTGTAAATGGTTTTTTGGAAGTTCTTGTCATTATCATGGGCCAAGCTGCTTCCTTCATATGGACCAATTTTTGGTCTTTCGTGACTTCCATCAATCATTTAAGCCTGTCGACTGGTGGAGAATTTTCTTCTTGTAGTTGTTATGGATTCCTTTGATCTATTGATCCTAACCATACAAGTTTAAGATGGTATCAAATAGGCCATAAGACCTTTGGAAAGATAATAACTGGGGAAGCCACCATAACCTCAACTATATGACTGTAAGGTAAGATGTATTCTTTTTGTGGGGATAGGTAAGGGAAAAACCCTTCACCACTAACCTCAAACTGAGGCATCCAGTTGGTAAAACTCTTGAGATCTGGTGACCATTGAGGAATACACCTAACTTTGACCTGTAAGCATTTTCTGTAAAACAAACACAGAAAGTGTACCTCTATTTGCCATAGAGCGCATGCAGGGTATTCGACGTTCTCCTCAGCGGTTGACGCCCACGATGAGCCCAGGCTTTAGGTCGACGATGAGCATGGCCTTGTACCACATAAACTGGATGTGAAATTTGGGTAGGCTTACAACTACGAATCTCTCATCATCTCTGTAGCAGCCTACCCCCTTATATAATGAGAGAAATAGACAGTTACATGAATGTGGTCTTTCCACATTCACGTAACTTTCACCCACTAACCCTATTATGTGATTCACTAATGGTTGTCAAACCGAGTCACCTTGTGGGTTGAACCCAAACTCATTATATCCAACATTCTTCCACTTTATTCATTGACACCAAAAGCATACTAAATCCAGGTGTATACCGTTATCTCGATTTAATTCTTCATGTGGGTTCACATGCCACCCTTTATCACAAGGATGAATCATATGAGTCATGGAGATGAACACTCCTTTATGAAATGTCATATTCTCATGTACTACACTATAATTCACCTTCAGTGCATAGGCATGTAGAAATTACCTTTATGAATAGGTTGGTCTCTTACCTATTCTATTGGTCCTTTAATATTGTTATTATGCTATTCTCTCTAACCCATATGAGAGATCATTTATGCAAAATCAACAATTTACAAAGTCATAGAGAATCAAATACACACAAATGTGATCACAAAATGTATTGTCATACATAACAACAACAACAACTACGCCTTCATCCCAAAACAATTGGGGTCAGCGATATTAACCAACAAAAAAAATCATTCTGGGTCTTCCACATGAATCCTTCTCCTCCAATCATTTCTATCCAATGTCATGTCCTCGGTGAGGTTCAAAGCATTCATATCCTTTCCTATCATCTCCATCCAAGTCTTCCTAGGCCTACCCTGACCTCTTTTAACTAATATATTTTCTCATTTCTCCATACTTCTAATTGGAGCATCATTAGACCTTCGTCGAATATGTCCAAACCACCGTAAATGATTCTCTCTCATCTTATTTTCAATGGGTGCAACGACTACCTTCTTACGTATCACCTCGTTCCGAATCTTATCTTTTATTGTATTTCCACATATCCATCTAAGCATACGCATCTCAGCTACACTCATTTTTTGAATATGATGTCTCTTGGCAGCCCAACATTCTGTATCATATAGTAAAGTGGGCCTAATAGTCATCCTATAAAACTTTCCCTTCAACCGTAATGGCATTCTACGATCGCACAACACTCCAGTTGCACTTTTCCATTTCATCCACCCAATCTTTATCCTATGATTTACATCTCCATCAATTTCTTCATACTTCTGAATAATAGATACCAAATATTTGAAACAATCATCCACCGGTATTTCTTGCTCACCAAGCTTCACTATACTCCCATCACTACTTTGTTGCTTACTAAACCAACATTCCATATATGTTGTCTTACTCTTACTTAACTTAAAACCTCTTGCTTCCAATGTTTGTCTCGATAATTCTAACTTAGCATTAACCCCAGCTCTAGACTCATCAATCAAAACAATATCATCAGCAAACAATATACACCACAACACATTTTCTTGAATTGATCTCGTAAGCTCATCCATCACTATAGCAAATAGGAAAGGGCTTAAAGCAGATCCTTGATGTAACTCAACCGCTATAGGAAAATTGGTTGTCACCCCTCCACAAGTGCGGACATTGGTTACTGCTCCTTCATACATATCCTTAATCATACTAATGTACTTGAGAGAAACACCTTTCTTCATCATTGTCCACCAGAGAACGTCCCTAGGTACTTTATCGTATGCCTTCTCCAAATCAATAAAAACCATATGCAAATCTTTGTTCATCTCTCTATTTCTCTCAATAAGTTGTCTAAGAAGATGTATAGCTTCCATAGTTGATCTTCCGGGCATAAAACCAAATTGATTCTCTGATATCATGACAACCTTTCTCAACCTAGACTCAATCACCCACTCCCAAACTTTCATAGTATGACTCATGAGTTTTATACCACGATAGTTTGTTAAATCTTGTATATTACCCTTATTCTTATATACAGGCACCAACGTATTCTTCCTCCACTCATTAGGCATTTTATTTGTCCGCCATATCTTGTTAAAAAGATTTGTCAACCATTCTAAACCTTTCTCTCCCAAGCATTTCCAAGCCTCGATAGGTATACCATCTGGGCCAACTGCCCTTCTTGATTTCATTTTCTTCAAAGCCTCTGCAATTTCTTTCTTTTGAATCTTGCGCATGAAATCACGATTCATCTCATGAAAAGGAATGAAAAAGTCTCCAAGATCTTGAGCATGACTTCCATTAAATAGCTTATCAAAATAATCTTTCAATCTCTCCTTAATCTCCTCATCTTTGACTAAAACTCTTTGTGTTTCATCTTTGATACATCTAACCCTACCCAGATCCCTCGATTTTCTATGTCTCATCTTTGCAAGCCTATAAATATCCTTCTCGTCTTCTTTGGTATCCAACTTGTCATAAACCTCCTTATATAACTTATTTCTCGCGTTTTGAATTACTTTTTTAGCTTCCTTCTTTGCTATCATATACTTCTCCAAATTCTCATTATCACGACTCTTACTTAGATTTCTATAACACTCTCTTTTAACCTTAATAGCTAATTTGACATCCTCGTTCCACCATGATGTATCATTACCTAGCGATGCACCGCCTTTAGACTCACCCAATACCTTCTTAGCCACCTTTCTCATGCCACCCACTATCTTATTCCACATTGATTCTGAATTTTTCTCGAGACACCAATCAACTTCGTTAACTACCTGCTCTACAAACATTCCTTGTTTAGCTCCTTTCAGTGCCCACCACTTAATTCTAGGATCTATCCTATGTCTATCCCTTTTGCGGCATTGTCTAATTCTAAGATCTAAAAGTAAGACTCTATGTTGTGTAGCTACACTTTCTCCCGGTATAACCTTACAATCGATGCAACAACCCCTATCTCTCTTTCTAAGTAGAAAAAAATCTATCTGACTCGTATTAACCCCACTTTTAAATGTTACTAGGTGAGACTCCCTCTTCCTAAACTAAGTTTTTGCTAAGATCATATTATAGGACAAACCAAAATTTAAAATCCTTTCTCCACTTTCGTTTCTTTCTCCTATACCATAGCCTCCATGGATACTCTCAAATCCATCCCTACTAATGCCTACATGTCCATTAAGGTCACCGCCGATGAAAAGCTTTTCTCCATAAGATATTCCTTGTACTACTCCATCTAAATCTTCCCAAAATTGACGCTTAATAGAATCATCTAAACCTACTTGAGGTGCATAAACACTAATAATATTTAGAATATCCGTACCTAATACTAATTTAATAAGTAAAATCCTATCACCCTTCCTACGGACCTCAACTACATTATCTATAAACTCACGACTCATAACAATCCCTACTCCATTCCTATTTCTATTTATTTTTGTATATCAAATCTTATATCCCCAAGGTTCTATCACTTTTGCCTTCTCACCTACCCATTTGGTCTCTTGTAGACATAAAATATCAATCTTTCTCCTACACATAACATCTACTAACTCTATCAACTTACCAGTTAAAGACCCTATGTTCCAAGTGGCTAACCTAATTTTATGGTCTTGGACTAACTTCTTTACCCCCACCCGTCCAACAAAGTGAGGGAACCCTTGCCTATTTGACACCACACCCGGGCGCCGGTGTGACGCGTCGCTTCCGGGCGACGACCTAGCAACCCTTGCCCATTGATCACTGCCTCCGGGCCTATAGAGTACAACGCGTCGCTTAGTAGGGAACGCCCCAATGAAATTCTCATATTGGTTCATATTCATAGGGTATGACTAAGTTTTTATGCTGGCTGTCACTCGCCTACCGCAACCCTCCTCCTTTATCCGGGCTTGGGACCGGCGGTGTATAACTAAACAGTTATACACAGGCGGAGTTTATTGTCGTACATAAGAAGGAATAAAAAAGACCCATCCCCTTTACATGTTGGGAATGCAATCCCGATGCTAGCCTTTTAGTAAGGGGATCCACAATCATTTTCTTCATCCCAATTGTATCAATACATACCAGATGATTTTCAGTTATTTTTTTAACGATAAAATATTTTAACTCCATGTGTCGACACAATGTTGAGCTCTTATTGTTATTTGAAAAGGACACAATTGCTTCATTATTACAAAAGATCTTTAGTTGTCTCTCAATAGAGTGTACAATACCAAGACTTATAATAAATTTTTTATCCAAATGGCCTGTGACGAAGTCTCGTATAGAGTAATAAATTTTGCCTTCATGGTATGAGCAACAGTGATAGACTGCTTTCCACTTCTCCATGAGACAACACCACCCGCTAGTAGGAAAATGTATCCAGTAGTGAATTTTCTATTGTCAATACACCATTCTAAGTCCGCATCAGAGTATCCAACGACTTCTAGGTGGTCAACTTTCCTATAGGTCAACATATAGTTTTTTGTTCCTTATAAACATTGCATGACCTTCTTTGTTGCCTTCTAGTGCGCAATGCCTGAATTTGACTGATATCTACCAAGCATTCTCACAACAAATGCTATATCAGGTCGAGTGCAGGTCTGCGCGTTCTACAAACTCCCAACTGTCGAAGCATATGAAACAACATCTATCTAAGCCTTCGTAATATCATCTTGAGGATAATCCTTTAAACTCAATTTATCCCATTTCACTATAGGTGCTGAACCAGGAGAATAGTTCTTTATCCCTTATCTTTTAAGAACCTTAATGATATAGGATTTTTGAGAGAGGCCAAGGACACCCTTAGTTCTGTTACGACGGATCTCGATTTCAAATACATAAGTGGCCTCACCCATGTCCTTCATATCGAAATGAGAGGAAAGAAAATCTTTTGTTTTATGTAATAGACTCAAATAATTAGTTGCAAGAAGAATATCGTCAACATATAAAACCAAAATTATAAACTTACTCCCACTAGTCTTTATGTAAATGCACTGATCAACAATGTTTTCAGTGAATCCAAAGTTCATAATTACCTGATTGAACTTTTTATACCGCTGGCGAGAGACCTGTTTAAGTCCATAAATTGACTTATTCAATTTGCAAACTAAGTTATTCAAGTCATCTATACTGAAACCAGAAGGTTGTGGCATGTATACCTCCTCATTCAAATCCCCATTCAGGAAGACAATTTTCACATCCATCTGATGTAGCTCTAAATCAAAATAAGCTACGAGGGCTACAATTATCCTCAACGATTCCTTAGTTGAGACAAGAAAAAAAGTCTCATTATAATCAATGCCCTCTATCTGTGTGAAACATTTTGCAGCAAACCTAACCTTGTACATCTCCACATGACCTTTAGAGTATGTTTTGGTCTTATAGACCCATTTACAACCAACAGGTCTAACTCCATCAGGTCGAGGTACAAGATCTCATACTTGGTTCTTTGTCATAGAGTCAAACTCTTCTTTCGTGGCATTGATCCAATGTATTGATCTTTCACTTTCAATTGCTTCTGCAAATGTAAAAGAATCTTCATCAATGTCTATGAAATCATTCGACTCTTGTAAATATACCATATAGTCTGGATGGATAGCAAATTTTCTTATTCTGGGGGATCTCTATATAGGTGCTACAGGTGGTTCAAAATGAGCATTTGTATCATGTTATTGTTGTATATCCTCATCAACAACTGGATCTAGTTGAGATTGATGTTCATTGATCAAACTTTCTCTTACATTATCCGAAGGGACAATGATAGGAAAAATCAAGCCTTTATCCTTAGCAGGTGTGAAACCTAAAACCTACATTTTCTCAAAATCAATATTTTGAGATGCATCTATCCCAATATAATTATTTTCAAGAAATCTTACTTTATCTGTTTTCACTATCTGTGGTGTATAAGATGAACAATAAAACCTAAAGCCCTTTGACCTTTTAGGATAACCAATGAAGAAACCACTAGTTGCCCTAGGATAAAAAAACTTTTATATGTGGGTTATACAATTTAGCTTTTACCGGACATCCCCATATGCGCATATATGACAAAGAAGGTTTTCTACATGTCCATAACTCATAAGGAGTCTTTTGAATAACCTTCATAGGAACCTTATTCAAAATATGCATTGTTGTCCTAAGAGCTCCACCCCACAAGATCAAAGGAAGGTTTGAGTGATTCAACATCGCTTGAACGATTTCTTTAAGCATATGGTTTCTCCTTTCAGTTACATCATTCTGATAAGCACTACCAGACATGATATACTGAGGTACAATGCCTTCTTCTTTTAGAAACCGCATTAATGACCCTTCCTTTTGTCTCATTTCAGTGAAACAATCATAATATTCGCCACCTCTATCAGACCTGACAACCTTAATAACTTTATCGGTTTGTTTCTCTACTTCTTTCTTGAAGTCTTTAAAAACCTGAAAGACTTCTGATTTTTCAAATAATAAGTAGAGATACATATACCGTGAGTAATCATCTATAAATATGACAAAATACTTTTCACCCATATAACACGGTGAAAAAGGATCACACACGTCCATATATACTATTTCTAACTTTCCATTGTTGCGTTTGACATCTTTCTTATACGTGTTAGACTGCTTAGCCTTTATGCAGTCAACACATAACTCTATATTTGTAAAATCAAGAGATCCAAGGATTTTATCTTTCACGAGTCTTTGGACTCTCTCTTTCGAGATATGTCCTAACCTTCGATGCCAAAGCAAATAGAATTGATCATCCTTTAGGCCACGTTTATTGCCAATCATTGTGTTCTCAATAGAGTGAGATTCTCGAATTTGAAATTTGGTTCTTAATCGATACAAACCATCACACATATATGCAAAACCTATATTCATTAAATTTTTCATAATAATAAGTTTAGAATTTTCAAATTTAAATACAAAGCCAAACTTATCAAGTTTTTAAAATTGAAATCAGGTGCCGACTATAGGATAAAACATAGAATGTATCGACCAAATCCAATATGAATCCTGCAGGTCCCAACGTTCTTGACATGTGAACACATCCTATTTTCAGAAAAGATGTTTCTCTCATGCTATGTTGGTTCCTTTTTGTTCAGAAATGCTTGCAAAGAGTTGACAATGTGTACCATGACACCAGAATCAATCCACCAACTATATAATGAAACATGAATTAAATTGCAATCATGAGAAACAAATGACTTAGTATCTTTATTTTTTAGTTATTTCTTATACTTCAAACAGTCCACCTTCTTATGTCCCTTCTTTTTGCAGAAGAAACACTTGATAGAAGAGCCTTCTGGCTGAGATTTAGCTTTCGCCTGAGAGTTTGAACTCTCTCCAGTGGCTTTCTTCTGATTCTTCTTCTTGAATGAGCTTTTCTTTGGTCCCGACCTCTGTTTATTCTTATAAGAGGCCATATGTACACTTGACACTCTCTCACCTTTTAATCTTTCCTCTTCTTTAAGACACTTGGTCAATAGATCATTAAAAGACCACTCATCATTATGTGTGTTGTAGGAGATTTTGAAGTGCCCTTATAGCAACCTTATGTACATCTCATAGACATATGCTTCCAATGTGTTTTGTCCTTGGTCATTCATGGCGGTGAGAGAGGGAGAGATGGGAGGGGGGAAGGTAAATGTAAATTTAGTTATGGTAACTTAAAAAAAATATATTGTAACCAACTTGGGAGAGAGAGGGAGCTGCATGGGATAGTGGGTTGTGTGTGTGTGTGTGTGAGAGAGAGAGAGAGAGAGAGAGAGAGAGAGAGAGAGAGAGACTATCACTTAAATAAAGTAGCTATTTGGTTATGGTAACTCATTTAAAAAAAAATCATGGGGAAATGCCTAAAATGCAGTAGATAGTGATTCAGTTATGGTAACAAAGAGGTATTAATGTGTCATTTAAGAATGGTAACCAAAAGTGTCTGCAGTGGTAAATGGAAATCAAAGGTAATGTTGCCTTTCAAAAAAAAAATCACAGTTACTGTTATAACGGTCTTGGAGAGAGAGAGAGAGAGAGAGAGAGAGAGAGAGATGGGAAAGTGGGGAGTGAGTAAAAAAAAATCAAAAAAATTACAATTGGCCGCTTGAAAATGGCAACTTGTCTGAAGCGGTTGCTATTGTGTCATTCTATATAAAAGAGATTAGTTTATATGTTTTAATGATTTTATAGGTACTGAGATTTTTCACAAGGAAAGCCAGATTTTTCAATATTGCAAGATTCCCTTTGTCATGATTTTGCCGACAATCTGATTCATAAGTATGACTTAGCCCATGTATCCTAACAATTCCTGGAACTTGAATTTCCTTCTTTGGTTGCATAGGCACCGTGACTCCATTCTAGGTGATTCCTGTTAGGTGTTATATCATGCAGTTTGATTCAATTATTTTTGTAATTGGCAGTGTGCCACCATTATTGTAGATCTGGACAGATATTCAACAAACATATCTCATTATGTCTAAATGTCCAGGTACATATCCAACACTTTGGCAAACCTAATGCCTCTCTCTCTCTCTCTCTCTCTCTCTCTCTCTCTCTCTCTCTCTCTCTCATTTTTAGGTTTGCAGAGCACCAGCACATTACTAGTTAAATCTTGAAAATGAATTAATCATATCAAAAACAGAAAAATAAAATTTTGTGAGCGTGTGTGGCTGTGGTGTCAACGCCCACAGCCCTATATGGTGGACGTTAACATCCATAGCATTATACACCAGGAACTACAAGTATGATAGGACCACTAATTTATTCCTTCGGAAACTTGCAGAAGTTCCAACTCTCCTATAATTCTGCCACAAAAATCTCAATTCGAAAGTATCATAAAAATCTATGAGTAGAACAAGAGGTATCAGGCTTTTTCCAGCTAATATTCAGGTAAAAACTTGCATTTCTATGCTGCATTTCATGCCATATCATAAGATTGAAGATATCCCCGCAAGAGATATTCAGTAATCTTCAGGAAGGGAAACAATGCAGATGCATAATAGAGCGTTGCCACTTCATACAAAATAGAAGCAGCTTCAGCATTTTCAACAAATTAAGTTTGTGGTAATAGGAGGAACATGTTAGTCTAACTGAACCTTCACTTGATAATATCCTGAACTTATAGGAACCTTGATCAGCAATGAGAAAGGCTACCAACTGCCGTCACTTGGAAATTTCAACTTGCTAAATATGATACATTCATGTTTGCAGTACATGCCAGAAGAGAACGACCAACTCCACTTGGGTGTTGAAAGAAACAGAGATACTAATTTCATTGCTTCCTAAAAAATTGTGCAACTTACCCAATTGAAAATGGTTATACTGTTGACTCCTACTCTTAATTTTTACCTATATCATGCACAATAAATATAGACATAGAATAAAATCTTTGAATAAAAATGGCTTGTATGACTGCAATCTCCAGTGAGCTCTGATTGCTTGATAGTATTGCAGCACTTATAACCAAAGATGAGAAACTCGATGGGGATTGAAATTTGCCATATCTACTCCAAGACTTCACTTGGCCACAGCCGCTTCCAAGTGGATATTTCCTCCTTACTGTGCAGTTTCCTGATCCCACCATAGAATCCATCTGCCTCATTCCCTTCTTCCCTATGATCTTTTCTATTAATGGCCGTTCGTCGCCACCGTGAACCAGGTGTATACTGGTTGAACTCTAACATCACAGTATCTGCAAACATGGTTCCATAATGTAAAATGCCAGCTAAATGTATAACTGGAAATATTTAGTGTATGTTCGTCTGCATGTGTGCATGTTTCTAACTTTGCAATTAAGATATAAATGCTCAACCCATGCAGATTGATGTTGAGACCAACTTTGGAACAACATAGACTAGATATTGAAGCCAAACTAGGACAACAACGCTACTACCCCGTTTTACAACTTAAACTAGAGCCAAGCAATACAAAATCTTCTCACCATTTAAATGGCAACAACAGTGATATTCATTCCTATTGCACGAGTCCAAGTGACCAACAACCCCGTACCACCAGCCTGCAACAGTACAATCCAAAAAAATGATCAAGAACCTAAACAAAGAGAGGATAAAGTTTCACAGGCTCAGACTTCATGAATGACAATGCTTGGCCTCAACTGGCACCAAATGCCAGATCACTCGCAGGAGACCAGACTCAGTAAGAGCCTTCTGAAAACCAGGGAACACTACCCATGCTTGCCACTGTGCACTTTGGCCAACACTGTCAGTGCTTCAACCTGTTAGGCATATGAATTTTAACTGGTATGTTCTTGCTATGAAGATGATCAATATTAATTATACTATAAGTGTGGTACCTGATGTTTATATGCAACATTAAAGTGAAAATCATAAATAATTAGTGTGGCATCTCATATTGTAGTCAGAAGTGATCAACTTCATAGCTGGAGGGCAGCACTTAAAAGTTCATGAATTGAAGTATTTGGAGATAGTAAAGCTTCCTATGACCTATTCATGAAATACTAGAAATAAGAGGTGCACACCATAAGGAAATTCTTTGTTTCTTCTCCACTGAATCTCAACATGATCACCAGGCCGCAGATTGTTCAGGCATTCTGAGATGTGGAGAACATGGGCAGGATTGTTAACGGGAGGTGCCCTCAATCTCTCCCACTGGACTCCTTCCTCAATCACAATTGTTCGACGCCCATGAGGTGGATACCTATAAAGAAATCAGAACAAATTGAATTAACAAAATCCTGCACCAATAGAATATTTTCATGCAGCATGAGATTCCTACTAAATACTGCCTTGGCATTATTGGGGTTTTCATCTAATTAACCAATTCTACTTGAGGACTAACCTATCAAGCCAACCCCCTCCTGAGGAGCAGAAACAAAAACACAAAAGACAAACTGATATTGGTCTCTCATCAACTGATAGAATTTAACGAGCAAAACTGTCTTAAAGAATCATATTGCACACATTATACCAGTTCCACAAGATCATATGCTTTGGATCCTTTCCCACTTATTGGTGAATTTTATACAGAAATACTTCTTTCAAGAAATTATTATTGAAATGCTAGAAACAGAAAGTGACTCATGGATACTCAACACCTACAACCAAGAAGTGACATTAAGTATCGGATTCAGACAAGGCCAGTCATAAGTACCTTGCGTGGAATGTATCAGTGCGGCAATCATAGCTCAGTTCAGCATCATAACATGACAGCATAAATCCAACATGGCCATGCTGTAGGTTGAAATAAAGAAAAAATAAAATTTTCCCTCAGTAAGAAAATCAATATTACTGAATGCAATAATAATAATCATCTAAAAAGCATATCTCTAAGAGCCAAAGCATTCAACCACATAAATGCAACATCGGTACTAAAACAAAACAAAAAAATTTCAGGAAAAGTGTAATAATAAACAGAAGCACTCTATACTGGTCTATCTTCCAGCATCTCATCAAAAGCATATAAACAATGCAAGCTAAATAGTACTATTCCATCAAGTAGAAATAATGATCACTAGAAGGATTTCATGCAAGCATCATAATCGAGTATATTCCATGCAAGATAAATGGAATATATTCCATGCAAGCTAAATGGAGTACTATTCCATGCAATCATCATTTATGACCTCAAAATCTTTTAGAATGAGAGAAATTAAAGAACAATTATTTCAGTCCATAAAGAAACCAGATCAACGAAGAATCACAAGTGAAAAATAGCTAACAATTTGGAGCAATGAAAGCCAATGAAAAGAAACAAATCGGTATTAAGTAGGAAATGAGAAACAGAATTTCACGGATCAAATTCCAAAAATTACCTCACGATTATAGACTTGCGCAGGAAACCAGAACTTCCCACTTTCAAGAGACAAATACCATGACATAATCGAGTCAACTGGCAAAGAACTCTTCAATCCGCCATTACCACCATCAATCTTTGACTTGAGCCACGATAAAGGCCAAATACAGGAAAGGCTGCCCATCCATCCTTTTGATCTCCCGTCATCCAGAACGCCCGAATTCTTCCTTGCTGCAACATAGTACTGCCATTCCTTGAAGGCGGCTTCGCCTATCACCCTGCCCCACTTCTCCTTCAGATGCCTCTCCCACAAATGGTCGCTTCTGCATCTAGCTTTCATGGAACTACAAACTCCAGCCATGTTACATAGTCCAGCAGGAGACAGCCTCCCAAGAATGGCTTCCAGGACTAACTCGGGCAGATCGAGAACGGACAATTCTTCTGCTGTCTCCACATTTTCAGCCCTTGAGGAGATCTTCTTCGTCGACATCTTCGGCAAGAACCCAATGTAAAAAGCAAACACAAAACTACTTCTCAACCACTGAGCACACAACCGAAACAACCCTTGCCAGAGCAGCACCAGTAAAGGTTTCATCTCATTCCTGGTGCAGACATGTGAACGCAAGAAATGCAGGGTTAGGAGTCTGAAGAGCAATAGGAAAGATAGGCAGGATATGAAGGAGAAAAGCATCACATAAAGGAGATTCCTAGAGATGCTGATGATTCTGATAATGGGTTGTCTTAAAAGCAAAAGATATATTAAACAGTCCAACCAAGAATTCTATAACACCAAGTTGCTTGAAGAAACAAAAAGGAAAAATAGGAAAACACTGTAAAAACAGTGAAAAAAAAAACAGAAACTTCAGTGCAAAACTAGATCTTGGGGTATGGGGTTACCTGATGATAGAAGGAAAGATAATGCCGATAGAACACGCCACCCCCACCAAAAGTTGGTTTTTTCCTTCCTTTTTTTTTTTCTTAAATATATCCTTGCAAAGTGGGCCTAGTCCTAACAAAGAAAGAAGAATATTTAGTGTTTGATTGCCATCAAATTTGACTGGGAATCACTCCAATCCTCTAATACAATGAATTGGGGAGCCTTAAAAATTCGACACCACCACACACACACACACACCCCACAAATGCTGGCCACAACAGATACAAGGCAGGACCAATTTTTTAACCCCTAGAATCCAGGGCTGAAATGGGAAAAGGGCCTTCACACCCAAATAATGGGCTCTTTCAAAAGAGAAAATAATGGAGATATGAATTCCAACAGACAGGGGGATTGATTGTGGTGATGCTCCTCTGACACAAACCAGATAAGCACTGGTACTTCACTCAACATCCATTTATTTCTTTCTCCCAAAACAATTCACACAGTACCTCCAAAACTTTGAAGGAGAAGGCCTAAAACTTTGTGGGTGTTCTTCTCTTCTGGAACCTCATTTGCAAGAATGACACCCCCAGAATTTCACAAAAAGATAGAAATGTTGGTGGTCGGCTCTGTCGCAGGATCAGGTGCAACCATTACCAAGTGTGGCAGGGGGATCTGTGATGAAGAGAAGAGAGGAGGTGGGGTCTCCTGCCCCTCACTCCTCCCATCCGATCTTCATCACAGTCAACCAAATCTCTCTCCCTTCTTCTTCCCTCCTCTTTGGGCATGTGTTTCTCCCCTGAATTCCCAACACCCATTTTGCTACATTACCTGACCAGATTTGTAGGGATAGTGGGATCAGACATGCCAAAAATTGTGGGCTCGGCTAAATCGGAGCCACACAAACTGGGCCTTATCCTCCAACCAATACCACCAATGATTGGCTGAATGGTCGAAGTCCGCATCTTGGTGAAGAGAAAGTTGACCGTTAGATGTAGCAAGCCAAGCAATGATTGGTGGGGATCAAGTTAAAAGTTGATTGTCACGTGTGCCCACGTTACACGCATTCTCTTGTCCTTACCCAAAATTTACATACAAGAGAGAGGATTGGGTCAGAGAGGTAGTTAATTTGTGCATTTAGTAATTTATTTATTCTCTACTTCTAATACCGATATTTTTGGTATTTTATTTATATTCTACTTGTTTTTTTTTAAAGGCAAGCTGGGTTAGGCAGACTCCTACCCCTTATACAACAATACATGGGATTTGAACTTGCACAATCAAGCGGAGCCCCTGTTGGTGTTTATTTTCTACTTTTAACACCAATATGTTTATACAGTTATAGAAGGCAAATACCCAGGTTCCGTTATGGTGACTAGAAAAACGGCCCGTCCTTATGAAAGGGCGCACAGACGCACATTAACTTAAAAAATGATATATAATTTGATTAAGATAAAGAATTTAATTTAGCATTATGTCATTAATTTTCCTTTATTTTTCTCTTTCTTGAGGTAACCTATAGGAATGAGTCCCAAAGGTTAGGGGGGAGGCGCAGGACTGGGCTCCTGGCCCAGTTAAAAAAAATAAAATAAAATTTAAAAGCCCAGTCCTACCCCAGCCCTATTCTGGCTATGGGCTGGCACACGTGTGGGTCTGTACTTCCGTGCAGGTCGATGCCCATACTATGATTGGGGGAATCGGTGCCACCATGTGTTGGTGTGCGTGTGAGGGTTCAGATTTGAGCTATGTGGATGTGTGTGAGGGGTTGGGAGAACTCGGATTTGCATTTTTCTCTCTTAATTTTTTTTTCTTTCATCGGGGTGTCAACGGGTCGAGTTTGATTTGTACACAAGTGGAACCAGACCTGACTCTGATTTTGGGGTATGGTACTACATGAACCATAAGAGAAACCATACCTGGACCTGATAAGAACTACATGAACCAGACTCGGTAAAATACTATTTTTATCATTTTTACATTGAAAAATTGCAAGCCTTAATTGAACCTCGTGTCAACACTGAATTTGGTATAAAATTTCACAAACTATACCTGAATCCATGTACTAATCATACTTTTGGGTCCGGATCTGAGTCTTAATCGGATCTTCTTATTTATCACCATACTTGAACTCTATAGGGTTTGGTACGGGTTGGGTCTGGGTAAACCCAACCCATTGATATCTCTATCGAGTAGGGATAAGATTCGGATTAGATCATGCTAGACCAGATCTAAATCCAAAACATAAACAATAGATAGAGAGTCATTCCAACAGGTAATATTGCAATACAAGCAGCTTCTGTTCGATTTCTGAAAAAAAAACGAATTATTCTCTTTAAGTGTTTTGAAGCCTGAAGTGTCGAACCATTTTTTTTTTTTTCAAATTATTACATGGCGTTGTCCTGATAGCGTAAAACTCTATGTCCTTACTCCTCATCACCTTGCTTAAGCTTGCACAAAGAGGTGACACCCATGAGATCTTAACCTGCCTGCCTAGTAGCCTAGGCCTCATCCCACCGCACAAAACTCCTTATGGTTGGCCTAACCATAAGCAATAGGTTTAGAGATAAAATCTTATTGCTTTCAACTACGAAACAATGTCATTTTTTATGCGGACCTATTATTTTCAGGTGTATTTTTTTCTGTAAATAAGCTAGTTCAAGCGTGGTTTATTTAGCTCATGTTGGTTATAAACTCCAACTTGAATCGACTCACCACAAAAATGAGCCAAACTTGAACACTTTAAGCTTAGCTAGTTTGGCTCGTTTACCGGCCCTAGTTGAGCTCACTTGGTATATATTGCCATTAGATAATGTTTAAGAACTTTCCATTGAGGTTGAGAAAGACTGCACTAGATAGTTTGATTTGTCTATATGAAATAGATTTTTATTAATAATTGTAGCCATTTTTTATTTTATCTAAATTTTTTTTTTCGGGGGCGTTGCCTCCAACCCCCTTCCGACTATCACACCAATTTTTTTTTATACCCCTGTTTACCCCTCCTCCCCCCCCCCCCCCCCGCTCACATGAATCCTAGCTACGCCTCTAGGAATGACAGTGGACCAGAGTCTAACAGGCCCGCCTCCCTTGCCCTGTTTGGATCATGGATGGAGGACTTGTAATGGGGAATAAACTGGGGATGAAGGTTAAAATCAAAACCCTTACCGGAATGGAAGCAGGGAATGACTTACTCTTGCCCCTACCCTTGCCCCGATCTTCCTTAAGAAAAATATTATTACACCCTTATATACATATATTTCTAACCTTAACCCAGAACTCTTTTTTGAATCTCTCATCTCTCCTTCCTCTCTTTTCTCTAATGAGCCATGCGAACTCTCATTTCTCTCATCTCCTTTTAATGACGAAAGGCAACAACAACAAAAGACCAAGAAAATGAGCCTCACCTCACCTCGCCCTGTTTGGACTAAGGATGGAGAACATAAAACGGGGAATGAACCAAGGATAGAGATTAAAATCAAAATCCATGCAAGGATAAAGGTAGTGATGGAGGGCAAAATTTTGAGACGGGGCAAGGGTGAGGACCTTCTCCCTGCCCCTGCCCTAGTCCACTGTCATCCCTAGTAACATGTTCACATGAATTGTTTTATGAATAAAATATATGATCACATGCATTTAAATATTTTATGAAAGCTAGATTTTACGAAATATTAATTTTGCATGATTTAAACTTTAAGTTATTCATAAACGGGTTTTCAATGCATATGCAACATATGTTTTGATTATACAATTGCGGGACTTCGATTATATGGATTGTGGTCACATATATATCGATTTCTTCAATATGCATATGAAAAATCTGGATTATCATGACTTGAGATTTGTGTATTGTTTATAGTATATGCTAGATTTGACTATATTGATTTTCTAAAGTACTCCTAATGATTTTCAAATACAAATGTGTTAACCTTTAAAAAAACTATTGTTGGTGATTGAATAGCAGACTTGAGTCCTCCTTTGTTCGTGTGTTCTCTTTCTTTCTTTTGTGGTCGGCGTCCGAGCTATCCTGTGCACCTTATTTTTGCTGAGAGGGGGGGGGGGCATGAGAACAACAAAGGATGTTGAAAATCATTCACAAGATAGCACGTCAGCTCGTCTGTATTGTCCCAAATTTGCGTGGGTACATGGACATTCATGGGTCCCATGCACTAGGCATCCCACAGACGGGGATGGCGAATCAAATACCTCCTTATAAGCAGTATAGATATAGAAAATGAGGGTATGTGTTCACATTTTTCTTATAGCCAAATATATGTGTCTCACTTGGTATATGCACAATGCCCATCTCTCTCTCTCTCTCTCACTATATATATATATATATATATATATATATATATATATATATATATATATATATATATATATATATATATATATATAAACCTTCTCAATGGATTTTTTTTGGTGTTTTTTCAAAATTCCGATTATTCATATGTGTTCAAATTGATTTACTATAAATTGATACTTGGATCATAAATTTTGGATAGAAAAATGATATTTGGAGCCTAAAAAATTTATAAAAATTATATGACGTTGATTCTGAAACTTATAAAAACTATCCATGCATCATAATCAAATGCTCGAAGAACTATGGGAATGTAAACTTCCCCAATGGAAACCCTCTCAAACCATTTCAATGGAATTTTTTTGGTGTTTTTTTCAAAATTCTGATTATACAGATATGCTAAGATTGATTTACTACAAATCGACGGTTGGATCATGAATTTTGGATAGAAAAATGATATTTAGAGCTTAAAATTTTTATAAAAATTATATGACGTTGATTCTGAAACTTATAAAAACTATCCATGCATCATAATCAAATGCTCTAAGAATTGATTCCTATAAAAACAAAAGCATACAGATCACATAGGTATGGTCAGAATTTAAAAAAAAAATACCAAAAATCCAATAAAATGTTTGTTGGAGAGGTTTGGGAGGGTTTTCCATTGGGAAAGTTTTCATTTTCTTATATATATATATATATATATATATATATATATATATATATATATATATATATATATATATATATATATATATATAAGCCCGTAACCGTGGATGAGCAAATCGTTCACTATTATCGGATAGTTTTCACCGATGATCGCACACGGATAAACGGCAGAATTTTTTTTCAAGTTAAAAAAGTCATTAGCGGCAGTCACGACCACCACTAATGCCCATTTTTCTACCCAGGTCATGAGCGTGACCCTAAACATCGATGAATGAACATCGTTCATTTCACCCATCCATTGTTATTGTTTTTTTTTATATATAGATAGGGAAATGAAAACCTGCACAATGAACACGGTGCTAAATGAAACATGCTAATGAATTTTTTATTTTTATTTTTAATTATGACCTTACATAAGTGATATATATGATTGTTTTTATAGGAATCACTTCTTTGAACACTTGATTCCAATGCATGAATAGGTTTTTATAAGGTTACAAAAATCAACGCCTATAATTTTCATAAAATTTTGAGGCTCCAAATACCATTTTTTCCATCCAAATATCGATTTCTAGTAAATCAATCATGTTGAACCCATCTATGGGGTTAGAATTTAAAAAAACAAAACAAAAATCCATTAGCATGTTTCATTTAGCATTGTGCCCATTATATATATAGACCATTATGTCATTTGTGTATTGTGGGTATGTGTGTGCTGAGTTTTTTTGTGATAAAAAGAGAGCACTTCCTCTGTCACAAATACGATTGATATTTTAGAAATATTATAATTTTGTTATAATATTTTTTTAGAGGCTTATATAGTATCAAAACACTATATTTCAATGTGATAAAGTTGTTATATATATATATATATATATATATATATATATATATAAAGAAAACTGAAATATGTAAACTAGTATGAATCGAGATATATATATATATTTTTTACAAATCTAACCCGGAGAAACATTCTGTGTGGTCCATTTGCTTGGAATTGACTATTGGATCATTGTAATTGGATAAAAAATGTGATTTTGTATGCTTGAAAATTTATGAAAATTCTGAGCCACTGATTTTCAAGACTTAAAATATCTTCTTATACATTGTAATATGATGACCCAAGTGTCTATTTATATAAAACAAAGCATCTAGATCTCATCCGTACACTAAAATTTTAGAAAAAAAACTATAAAAATATGGATGCATGTCAGTTTACATATTTTGCTCGTTTAATATTCAAATTATCCTATATATATATATAGTAATGGGTAGGTGCTTAATGAAATATACTTAATGATACATGCTTAATGGGTTTTTCATGTTTCTTTTGTTTTATTTTTAAATTTTGACCGTACAGATGTAATCTATATACTTTATTTCACAGGGATCAGCTCTTGAAGTGTTTGATTTTGATGCATGGGTCGGTTTTTATAAGGTTTGAAAAATCAATGGTCCAAAATCTTTATAAATTTTTGAAGCTCCAAACATCATTTTTTTTATTGAAAACACAATCCAAGTGTGAATTTTTCGTAAATCGATCATGCCCAACACATTTATGAGGGTAGGAACTGTAAAAAAAGCACCAGAAAAACAGAAAAACCCATTAAGCACCTACCCATCTTTCTCTCTCTCTCTCTCTCTATATATATATATATATATATGAGTAATTGGTACGTGCTAAATGAAATATGTTAAATGAGTTTTTAAGGGTTTTTTGTTTTATTTTTAAATTCTGACCATACAATTGTGATCTATGTACTTTATTTTATAGGGATCAGCTCTTGAAGTGTTGGATTCCTACACATGAGTGGGTTTTTATAAAGTTCAAAAAAAGCAATGGTCCAAAATCTTTGTAAATTTTTGAAGCTCCAAATATCATTTTTTCATCAAAAATACATGATCTAGGTGTGGATTCTTCATAAATCGACCATGCCCAACACATTTATGAGGTAGAAACGGTAAAAAATACACCAAAAGAGCAGAAAAACCTATTTAGCATATTTCATTTAACACATACCTATATATATATATATCGCAAGCTTGAAAGGAGATGACATAGAGAATACATCATTCCTCCAATACATTATATTAGGCATCATTGCTGTCATTTTTGTTTGTCCACACCTCGTCCACAACCCTCACACGAAAGAAAGGAAGAAAACGTGTGCCCTTTTAAGTGGACAAGGACTTGGAAACAAGATTTTATTGTTTAAACCATTGTTTGGAATCTTGGTTAAGTCTCGTTTTAGATCCTTCAAATCTTTGGTGATGTTTTTTTGTGGCGCATGATGCCATAGCAACATGTTCCTGTGGGGAACCATATAATCTAATTTAGTAGTAAACAATTATTGAGTTTATGGATACGTATGATGCCAAGTTTTTCAGCATGGAGTCCATTAAAGATTTAAGTGGAGGTGGGGGTGAGAGTGATTCGGTTGAATTAAAATTATGATGCGTGCAACAGCTTTTAGATCAATTTTATAGCATTTCTTTTTTTCATTGCATCAAGTGGAACCATGAGTTTTAAAATGGAAGTGGGCCAAGGTTATCCAGAAAATTGGGTTTAAAGAAGGGTAGGGCATCTGTCCAGGGCTGAAGGGACTAGTAGGAAAGAAGTCTAATGAGGCTGACTATAGGACTGAACCTCAAGTAGCATGGCAGGGTTTAGCCCTGAATGCACATAAATGGAGATGCAATGATTTGCAACACCAACCCCATGTAGAATGGGACTAGGCTTTGTAATCATGCTCACCATGACATGAGGATAGTCTTGCTCTAGGCCAAGTGTCATGAGCTGATCTTGATGTTGGCTGGAGGATTTTTGTTTTCTTTGGTGGGGCTTATATTTGTTTTTTTTGTAAAATTGATCCCTGCTTTATTGTTAATTTACAAAATAGTACTTACCTTGTGCCATTTTGCAAACCGGTCTATGCCTTTTCGTTAACCTTTGCAAATCTGTCCTTAAAGCTAGCAGCTGTTATAGCTTTTGCAACGGTAATTGTTAAAGGGTAAACAAATTGACAGTTCTTTCCTTACAAGAGAAGCAATTTTTTGGGTCAAATCGACCCTAGATACTAAAACAATTGGTACATGCATTCTGTACTAAAACAAAAAATACAGAGAAACAGAAAACGCATGTACCTGATGTACCTGCTATTTCCTGATGATGAAACTCGAACGTCTGAATGAAGCGGGAGAGCCTTCTCCTCTAGTTTATTTTCTGTTTTAGGCGAGTCACAGCACAAGATGAGAATAATAGAGCAGGGACGCTAACCGTATGTAAAAATCTCTGATTACCGATTCTAGAAAACCTTTAGAGAATCATATGAACTGCCCTCAACCATGCAAGTTCATTTATAAGATTTTTCCGTAACTGATTAACAGTTATAAATACGCCCACGACTAAATGGGACTTATCTATATTTCAAATTGCCGCATATTTGACATCCATAACTGTTAGTTAGGAAAAATGGATCTGGATCCAAATGGATCCTATCCAGATCTAAAATACTAACAATCTCCCACTTGGACAAGAATATGTTATTCCCAAATGATTTGAATTACAACTTGAATAGATTGACCTTAATTTTATTCGGGTCCAATTCATATTGCTCAACAAAAATTCTCTACACATAGAGAACTTTCATGCAATATAAATAAAAGAATCAACCTTTATTACAATATGTGATCATATGTACAAAAATGTGTATCCGACTACATCGAAATGGATAAACTCATCCTCTTTACATGTTCAGCACATAATCCCGAGGCCAAACCCTTCGTAAGAGGATCTGCAACCATTTCTTTGGTACCAATATTGTCAATACACACATGTTGATTCTTAGTCCTTTTCTTGACAACAAAGTACTTTAATTTCATATGCTTGCATGATGTAGTACTCTTGTTGTTGTTAGAAAAGGACACAACGGCTTCATTGTCACAATATACCCTAAGTAGTCTCCCAATAGATTCAACCACTTTGAGTCCAGATATAAAGTTTTGCAATCAGATGGTCTGTGACGTCATCTCAAATAGTGCAATGGATTCAAACTCCATGGTGTGTGCAACAGTAATGGACTGCTTCTCACTCCTCCAAGAAATGGCACCACCAGCAAGAAGGAAGATATATTCTGTTGTAGAGTTTCTGCTATTAGGGCATCCTCCTAGATCAGCATCCGAATAACCAATCACTTCAAAGTGCCCTGATCTCCTGTAGGTCAACATATAGTCTTTTGTCTCTTGCAAATACCGCATGATCTTCTTTGCGGTTGTCTAGTAGATATGACCTGAATTCGACTGAAATCTGCCAAGAACCCCAAGTACATAGGATATGTCAGGTCGGGTGCAGGTCTGCGCATATTGCAAGCTACCAACAACTGAAGCATATGGTATTTTATTCATGAGTGCCTTGTCTTCTTCAGTTTGAGGACAATCCTTGAGGCTCATTTTATCCCCTCTAAGTATGAGTGTCGTAGTAGGAGAACAATTCTCCATCCCATACCTTTTGAGAATTTTATTTATATAGGTTCTTTGAAAGAGGCCTAAAACACCTTTTGCTTTATCTTGACAGATCTCTATGTCGAGAACAAAAACAACCTCTCCTATGTCCTTCATCTCAAAATGAAGAAAAAGAAACTTCTTGGTTTATGTGAGCATGACCTTATCGTTTATTGCAAGTAATATGTCATCTACATATAATACCATGATTATGAACTTACTCTCACTTATCTTGAGGAACACACATCAGTCAACGATGTTTTTTGTAAATCCAAAAGTGAGAATAACTTCGGTAAATTTAATGTACCATTGGCGAGAGGTCTGTTTAAGTCCATATAATGACTTATTTAACTTGCAAACCAAACGTTCAGACTCACCTTTAGAGAAACCTTAAGGTTGATCCATATAGACTTCCTCATCAAGTTCACCATTTAGGAAAGTTGTTTTTATATTCATTTGGAGTAGCTCTAAATCTAAATGAGTTACTAGGGTAAGTACGATCCGTCGAGAAAAGAGATACTAGATGAGCCAAAAACGGTATTAGGCACTACAGACAAAAGACAATATTATTGCACGTAATGAGACATGTAAATGGAAAGATAAATACATAAATAAGACCCTTAATTATTTACTCTTTCCTAGGAAAGTGCCAGGGGTCATTATGGTCCCACTTTGGTGGGTACTTATAATACGCAAATACACTTCGCCTCCCACTATTCGATAAAACTGAGGGAACATGTACCCAGAGACAATCGACATGGTACCTTTGGGTACTACACATCTCATGTGCTGAGAGACACTTTTTTCATTTTATCCTACTAGTCTCTGAACATAATAATATCATCTTTGGATGACATATTATTTCTATGAGGCCAATACAATCTCAATGTTAAAAATTTCTAACCAAACATTTGCAAAATATACATCAGTTTACTTTGGTGAAAGCAGATACATACAAGTGCAAATTCTATGTTAATCTCTATATCAACATTGATGTGAACGGTTAAACAATCATGCATACTAAAAACAATACTACACATATCTTTATGCATTCAAAAAATATGTATACATACACATGAAACTTGCATAACATCAATAGAAGCATATATACACGCATTAAAACCGACTCCAAAACATAATGAATCAGTAATGTAACTAAATATGCTTTAAAATACCTCATAAATATGATATGCATGCTCTAAAACATGTATGTCAGCCCTAGAACCTAAGAATTAGTCCAAAATATGATGAACAATACTAGAAATAAATGTATCGGTTTGAAACTTGATGAACCATAAAAGAAACACCCTCAAAATAGTCTCAAAACGAAAAAAAAGTTATGCCAAGTGAAAGAACCGACTCCAAAACCCCAGGAACCAGTTTAAATTCACTTAAACCCGATCCCGGAATGCCCCTGTATCGGTCTCAAAAGCCATATGGACCGATACAATTCATTCTGGGTCGTTCTGTCTGTTCCAGAATAGACCGTTTTGTTCAGACAGAAACAGATCTATTCTGGGACAGTTGTTCCTGATGTCCAAAACGGCGGAAAGGGATCGACATCTTCCAAGCTAGAGGCTTTTAGAGAAATTGGAAAACAGAAGAAAGAAGAAGAAACTTCCTACCAGAAGTTTCGTCGAGCTCCGACGAGCTTGTCCGGCCAGCCCCGACCCCCTTTTGTCATTCGACGGTGACCCAACTCCGATCCCTTTCCGCCATTTGGCACGGTGCAGACTGTAGGTCCGGCCAAAACCGACTTCCTTCCCAGCTTCGGTCACCACACAGTGACAAAGGCGGAAGTGAGTGAAAATAAGGAAAAATGCCCTTTGTAAGCATTTTTTTAATATATATAGGTTTTTCCGGTGAAATGGTTGGTAGTCAGAGCCATCTGCGATTTACGAGAGGGTTTGGGTTTAACCCAAAACTTGTTCCCCATCTTTTCTGACGAAAAACCCCTTGAAACCCGAATGGGATTTTTGTCGGCGAGCGACATGAAAAAGAATCCAAAAAATCACAGTGACTCGACACGAACCGTGTCGGTCATAGGGGATTCGCCCAGACCCGATATGGATCTGGATCCAATATGTGAACCGGTCTAGTTCAGAACCTTGACCCGATTCGGTTTACTACCTGATCCGAAACAGGTATGATCCGATACAATTCCCAGAATCGGATTGAAAAATGTATTAGACCGGTTTGGATTCTAGAACCCAGATTCAGCTTGACTGAACCAAAAACCGATTATGTTTCAAGAACAGAATCGATTTGTCTGGGCTAGTAAAGCAGCATGTTTCCTCATCTTTGTTCATCCTTATATAGAGATGGAGGAGTAGACTGCAGAGGTCCAGAAACCTCCTGCTCTGATACCAATTATTGGGTCAAATCGACCCTAGAGACTAAAACAATTGGTACATGCATTCTGTACTAAAACAAAAATACAGATAAACAGAAAACACATGTACGTGATGTTCCCGCCATTTTCCAATGATGAAACACAAACGTCTGAATGAAGCTGGATAACCTTCTCCTCTAATTTCTTCTCTGCTTTAGGTGAGTCACATCACAAAATGAGAAGAATAGAGCAGGGACCCTAACCGTATGTAAAAATATCTGATTGTCGATTCTAGAAAACCTTTAGAGAATCGGATGAACTGCCCTCAACCATGCAAGTTCATTTATAAGATTTTCCCATAACTGATTATCAGTTACAGAAAGCCCACGACTAAATGGGACTTATCCCTATTTTAAATTGTCGCATATTTGACGTGCATAACTGTTAGTTAGGGAAAATGAGTCTGGATTTAATCCAGATCCAAATGGATCCTATCCAAATCTAAAATACAAAACAATTTGCAAAATGTGAATATGGTAGGGTCTAATTTAGGAAAGATTAATACACTAACAACTATTTAATGAAGGGCATTTTAGTGATAAATTATCCATGTCAATGTTTGATCTAACAACTGTTGACAGAAGGACCAGTTTGTAATAACGGTGAGAAAGGCGAGGACTGAATCGGTTATAGGGGGACCAAGTTTATAAAAAAACCTTTATATTTTAACTGGGTGAGTGGTGTTCATGAAAGTGGAGTCAAGGGTAGGAATTATTGGGTTGAGGTATGTGTGGAGCTTAAAAAAAAAACTCTCAGTGGGCCTAGAAGTGTATTGATAATGGCAGACACACTATAAAGGTGAGTCTGGTTGGCTCCATGTGGTGGGATGTGTATGTGGCTGAACCTGAGTCATTCAATGGGTGACTTTAGCAATTGACACATGTACCTTTTGGATAGATTGAGTTTCTTGGTACCTCACCTGATTTGGGGTTACCACATTGCACATTGTATTGATGATCTTTTTCAATGTTGTGAAAATCGGTTTACTAGGTCAATCGGTTTCTTAAAAATTTGAAAAAATTTGAATCCGCCTTTTTTTACCATCAGATGACGTGTTGTTATAAAAAAATAAAAAAAAGATAGAAAATTCAACTCTTTTAAATAATATTAAAAATGAATTGAATCGACCTTAAATCGGCCCCTTTTGAAAATAATCTTTGGGCTGATTCCAGCTGATTCAGATAGTTTCTTTTTTTTTTTAAAGGCAATTTGGGGTTAGGCAGAACTCTACCAGTTATACAACTATACCATTGGGTTTTGAACCTGCAACGTCTCAATACAAGGTGACGTGCACTAGCTGCTCCTACCAGACAGGCTGAACATGAAGATGAAGTTAAGTGGTATTAATTACACCCTCATTAAGCACCATCTCCCCTCTAATTTCCATGTGATTTAGACATCTCATTATGGGCTGAGAGGTGCCGCGCTTACTGACAGGTGGGAGGAAAGCAGTTGTTGAGTATTATTAGACTACAGTATGTCATTTACATTGCAATACAAGATTAGTTGTCTTTATGCTTTCTTCCAATGAGAAAATCGTGTTAAAAGCATACGTAAAGAATGGTCATAAAACCTACTTTACCTTTGAATCATGAAGGGTCCAGCACCAATAAAAAGTTCAAAGTGGAAACTATTGATATATTGAAAAGAAAAACTTTTTGTAAGTACAAAGTATATGAATATAACTTCAAAATCACTTATGGTTATACTTGTACCTAAAAGCATTTAAAGGTTGTCAATGACTCAAAGTAATAGTCTGTGGGCTAATCGTATGTCGGTTAGGGTCAGTCAGATATAGATCAATTTAGTATGATGCCAATTGTACCCTAAGTGCCCTACCTTCTCAAACAAGGAGCCCTTATTTTTATATAGATCCTGTCTTATTATTTGGGGGCTTAGCCCTTCAGCCCTTATTTCTTCCATGGTCATTGCTAAAAAGCACCATATTTGTGTATATAATCCAAATATACAAAGACTTTTCCAAAGTGGGTTCTATGTGTTTTCACCCAAAAGATTTAAAAATTGAGAAATGAAGACAATGATGACAAAAATAATGATGCAACAGCACGAACAGTAAATTAAGCCATCTTTCCATCTAATTCTTCTTTTTTAAACAAACACCTCCAAACTAACGAATATTCTTATTATTTTCTTTTATATTTTTTTCACTCCCTTGTACGGTTGCCGACCTGCGGTTAGGGATGCACAACAAACCTAGTTGACTCGGGCTTGGCTTGAGCTCGGCTCATCCCCTAAATGAGCCAAGCCTACCGAGCTTTATCGAGCTCGACAGACCGATGAAGCTCGGACCATCTCTCTTTCTCAACCCCCCGCCCCTTCTCTCCCAAATCCCAGCTCTCTCTCTCTCTCTCTCTCTCTGCGGAAGTCCCACCTCAACCGCGTCTCCCTTCCCATTGTTGCCTTCTTAAACCTCGTGGCCTCCCGCTCTGTCGATACCCTCCACAAATTCCTCGATGACCAGAAGAACCTTGTCCAATGCAGCTAACGCGCGATTCATCAACAAAGTGATCATCCTCTCATGGTGGGTTATGTTTGGGTTGCTACTTCTCGTGTCGTGGGTTTGCAACTCGTCTGGTGGCCTTGGTGATCATTTTTATGCTTTTGCTCTTGTGAGTGGCTTTGGTGATTGCGGCAAATTTATTTGGATCAGTCATGACAACGAGTGTGTTGTTTTTTTTTCATCAAGCCAAAACTAGGGTTGGTAAATGAGCCGAACCAGCAGATGGATAAGCTTGGTCTCCGCCCCTCTGATGAGATCCATCAATGCCTCTCTCTCTCTCTCTCTCTGCCTGTTGAGCCCTAACCGAGGCCGTGCCGAGCCCAGCTCAGCTTGATACTCAGCACTAGCTAAGTGGTTCAGGCTTGAGCCAAGTCTCTACACCATTTATTTGGGCGAGCCGAGCTTGAACATGCCAAGCTCAGCTCAAGCTTGGGTCGTGTGCATCCCTACATGCTGTGCTTCAGGTCACATCAAGATAAAATCACAAACATGTTGGTGTCAATGGGTCGGGCATGACCCAATCCCAACCTGTGACAAATCCGGAAGGATCCATATTTCTTAGTCAGGGTTGCAAATGGGTTAGTCTGGATTATATCTGGGCTATCTGACACTGGATTCGACTTTCTATTAGTGAAGCTGATTGTGGTTCGATCCAGGCTTGACTTAGAAGACATCTTTGACACTGACACTGGATCGGCAGAAAATGTTTAAACCATAATATAAGGCAAGCTGGGGTTAGGGAGACAACCACCGGTTATTATTCAACGTACCACTGGATTTTTTAACCTGCAATGAGTCAATGACCCACAGGGAGACGTGCACTGACAGCTCCTACCAACCAAGTTTAGCTTTTAAAATTGAACTGAACTGGTTAGATACAATAACTGACTCGTACCCCAACCCACTTCGTACCCGATCCATCTGAAAGTTTTTAATTAGTAAACATTATATATTTGATTAAAAATTTAAAGATGTTGATAAACTTAGAAATGATATTCATTGCATTTTAGTAACTTAAACTTTAATTCATTTTTGCATATACTTCCAATAGTCCTTTTGTCATGTAAATTGTCATATTGAAATGAACAAAACTCAGTAAATTTGATACATTTTGAATATGAAAAGTATTGTTCTTTTGTTTCAACTTAAAATGTTTGGTTGGTGTGAATATATTCTTTTTATATTCAGATTCTGACTTTATTTAGAATAGTTATTAAGCTTATATTTTGTTAGCATATAATCTTGTTTTCCTTAATTTATAAATATTTTATTGCCTGGTAATTAGGTCTAAAATACTGATCATATCAAGACCCAAGCTGAAACCTGAACATGTTAAGACCTCAACATGTTAACCTATATGGGTCTACTTTTTCAGCCATACTCAGACTCGAGCTTAACGTGAATCAAAATAGGTCTACTAAAGACCCGACCTGGTTATACCTGACCTGATGTATACCCGAACCTGTTAACCCATATGGATCCACAATTTCTAGCTGTACCTGAACCCAAATTAGAGTGGCTCGAGTTTGGGTCTTACTTTTAGACTCTATTTAGAATCAGGTTTAATAAGACCCGAACTGAACTCGACCTGGTTACACCCCTAACCAATAGGGCCTGATTAGCATATACTATATGATATTACATGCAGGATCAGGGTCTGACCAGAGTTTCAACTAAGATCCTTTATTTAGCCCTAAGGGGATTGGCACAACTGAGGGAGCCTTGGCCACTAGACGGCAGGGTTCCATCCCCATGAGTGTCAAACCCTTTGCATTAATGAGAGCAAGTCGGCCGACTCCTTGGGGGTAATGGGTGCGCCATGGGTTTACATCATTGAGAAGGCGACCATAAATATGGCAGGCTGAACCAGCATGACTAAGTCTCTGATCCCGAGGGTAGTTTCCCTATCCTTCATAAAAAAAACAACTAAGATCCCTTATTTGAGAGAATACATGCAATGCTTTAATATGGATCGAATCCCACTAGCACATGAGGGTTGCCGTTGCTTTAACATGGTTGGGACACGTAAGGCTAGGTGATCGTGTCCTCAACCCAGAGTTTTACCTCAAACTGAGGCGAGAGCCCATTAAGTGACCTGGTTCTAGATGAGGGTTACTTCATGATAAAAAAAAAACTAAAGTCCTTTATTTTTATGCATACAAAACATAAAAAATGCACCGTTTTATTAGGTGTGGTCCACGTCTGATTTGAGTCATCCTTACAGGACCTGGGTATGATTTGCCTATGGCTAATGGTAGGTCCAGTCGGAACCAAAACCAGACTCGGTACCAGCACCTCAGGAGTCTATAACTAGACTCACCTAAGTTCATCCGACCATTTGACACCCTAACTCACATGGGCAGCGTGTGGCAGCATAGCAACACATTTAAGATAAGATGACAGCGTCCTACGTACTACTCAGTAAAGCATTAACGGTATTCAATCTTACTCTCAAATAAAATTAATGATATTTAACCTTGGAGGAATACATTTAATTTGATTCGATGCTCTCTCTCTCTCTCTCTCTCTCTCTCTCCCATCAAGGAGCTGTTGGTTGCATAGCTGGGTCACTAATGCCATCTCGTATGGGCTAACCTAATGCAATTAATTATTGATAACTATGATTATTGGCATTTTGGAAAACCAAGCACGCAATGCAATGGACTAACCTCGGAAAAGGCAAGCAGTTTATTTGTAAACATAAATATAGCAAGTCGATGCCCAGCATATGCCCGGGGGCGGGGTTCTAGCCTCAGAGTTTTATACTGCCGGCACAACGACCACAGATATGACAGGCTGAGCCAAACACAACCATGCGATTTCGTTAGGTTATAAATCGAAAAAAGAAAAAAACATCAATATAGAGAGTATATGTTAAACTTCCTTAAAGCACTTGAGCATGATCTTGTTCACTCGAGAAAATTCCTTTTTTATTTTCAGATTTGGGCTGGTCAATTAGAATCTACTACAAGTGCTTGGACTAGCCCCAATGGATTTGGGGAAGTGGAAGGGGCCTTGTCTAGGTGGTTAGGGTTGATCACAAGTGCAACAGGCAAAGCCAGTTAGGTCTCTGATCCTGAGAGCGGTTTCTCCGTGTAAATATAAAAAACACAGTGGCAGGGGATAACCAGCATTAATCTCATACACAGTTCACCAATCCTCAAGACAGCTGATGTCCACAATCAACTGCTGATTGCCATGCGGATCACCGTGAATTGCAACGAGATCAAGAAACTATCCCAATACATACATGAGCATGTTGTCCCAGTAAAATATTTTTGGGACATAGGAACCCAGGTAACCAATCAAATTTACAAATTAAACTAGACGATTTGAAGAGACATGCGGATTCCCTAAAACTAATTACCAATCACAATATGCCCATCATCTTGACCAAATCCACAAAATTTTCCTCCCCCTTTCTCCAACGTACGTCCCATGACTCGAAAACCTCTTCAAAAACATTACCACCCCCCAAACCCACGAGACAACCACCCTCACAGCAAACTCCCTTGTCCCCAGTCTTCCAAGAAAAAAAAAGTCCAATAAAGTCAAGATCGTCCAGCTTTCTCACAGTTTTCTGGTCATTCCCAGCCCTAACACCCAGCAGCAAACTCTCATCCAACCTACCTAGAGGGCAATCAAATGCCCTGCTGCAATCGGAGTATAGACACCATCTTTCATTATTGGAAAGGACGGGAGAGTCTAGCCTCCTAAGACACCCTGATGCCTGCCTCCACGCCAATCAGGACCCTGCTCAAGGAACGAAGAAAGAGCCAACCAAGATCGACATCTGTGTCATGGAGCCGCTTCAGGCAGTGTCAAGTATGCTGCACCAACTGGTGCAGAAACGGGAGATAGTGAGCTAACCTACATGCCAGCTCACTTTGATCCCGTTACAGGGTACAAGGACTCTGAAGCTCTCTACATGGTTCATCCAAATGGGAACAGGGGGCTGAGCTTAGAGTTTTCTTCGTCAGTATCTGAAATTAGACCAACCCAGAAAGTGCAGACAACAAACATAGTTCCATGCCAGAAGCTAAAAATACAGAGAAGTGTATAGAAAATATTTCTAACAGTTTGAAAAGGACAAGCGATTACTAAAGACCAAGGCCGACCGTACGGCCATCCCTGCGCCGCAGTCCTGCTGTATATTGCTTCTCTAGATCGAGCTGGAGCTCCTTCTGCTTCTCGGCACGAAGAAGGCTGTCTGCACTTTCCTTGTCTTCGTCTTTGTTGTCTAGTTTCAGCTCGCCTTTCACACCCTACAATTGGCCATATGTACCAAGGCAACCTCAGACTCTAAAAATGTGTTAGTAGGGGTCAAGAAATCATAGGAGAATCCATTACCAAATAGAACAGACATCACAATGCAACAACGTTGCAACTTGAAACTAAATAAGTGAGCACTTCCAGTAATTACCATGAGTTTGTTGAATTTCTCTTGGCGCTCTCTGTCAGAAAATAAAGTCATGTCCCAGTGGTTGCCAGACTGTTACAGAAGGAAAAGAAATCAGATGGAGAAAATACCTCCAAATCGTACGCAAAAGAGTGACTAAATTAAATTAAATTAGCTGATAGAAAATTCGGAAATTTTACCTCTTCGGCTGTGGAATTCTTCTTATCACCCCATAGTAACTTTTTCTTTTGATCTGTAGACAGGTAACCAATCCCTACAAGATTTTTGTTTACTGCCAACCGATTTGCAGCTCCTCAGTATCAAGAAAGCATCAAGATTTTACTATGAAAAAATTAAACACTAAAACCATAGGCCTAGGTTATAGATAAATGGCAAGAAACCCGCTTACCGATGTAAAAACATAAAAAAATATAAAAGAAAATGTAGAGAGAGAGAGACAACAGGAATGTGCCAAGTAGAAACAACATAGAATCACCTTCTAGTGGGTTGATTGGTTATATACTGCCTATTTTCTACTAAAGATGAAACCATCAACTGCAAGGTGTAAAGAATAAAAGTTATCATTTAATCAAAGGAGAATAGGAGCACGAATCATGGAGTATAGATGGCGAAACTGAGAAGTAAATCCAACCGATGCCCCTAATTGAACATTCATTCCCAACTGTTGCCCTGGTCTACAAGATCGAGAACAAACAAACAGAAAAACCTTTCTGAGACACAAGCATTAAAATACACATTCCATATCATCGAACGAGCTCTATCCACTTCACTCCATTTGTGTGGGGTCACAGCAATAGGGCACTTGCAAAAAAGAAGGGTCTTGGGATCCAGTCAACTAGTAATTACAGAAATTGTATACTAAAAGTAGCCAACACTATTTGGAATTCAACACCTTTTTGACACAAAATAATATGAAGATGAACACAATACATAAAGACAGGTACTCAAATAAAGCCACACCTCAGCGAAACCACAAATGAATGAGAAAAATTAGAGGATAAGCTGCAGTCAGGTGCAGTTAAAAAAGTTGGCGATGTGGATGGAGATAGATGCACAATTACAAGGTGACAGCAAAGGCGGAATCATACAGAGAAGTGAAACAAAAAGGAAAACTCATTAGAGAAGTCTGGTCCACAACATTTGGATATCACTTGGAAAAAATTATGTGAACATCAAGGGCATATTTGGAAGGAAGAAAAAATCTCATAAGAAAAGAAAATTTTCATAATGAGAACTTTTCAAAATGAAAGATTTTCACTTGTGTGACAGAAGAAAAAAATGCTGGAAAATGTGAGAAAAATGTGGATTGGAAGTTTTGTAGTAACATAAAATGCTTAGGTTCCCATATCATTATCATTAGGTTTTTTATTGTGAATACTTTCAGTTTTTGCAATTGCAATCTTGCATACTGTACCATGAAAACCTTGCAGAGAGCCGTTATGATCTCTAATCTGGTGCCAGGAAAGTAAAAAAGATACACATTCATAGGTTTTGGACGATTCACATTCCACAAGAATCATGAGCCAGAACAAATATATACTTGTTTGAAACTTTGAACAGTTAAAAAGTGCATGCTTCATGATTAAATAGTATTTATCTAAGATAAATACTATTTATCCCAAAAAAATGGGTTGTAGATCAGATCCCTTTCACACACACACACAGTGAGCAAGAGAGGGAAAAATGAGAATGGAGGTGCATAGGACGATGATAGAGAAAGGCAATAGAGTGACGGACTCCATGAGATGAATTGACGGTGAGGGCTGTGCTAATGTAGAAAGAAAATTTTTTGATATGAAAAATTCCTCCATCTCCCTAGGTAGAGGGATTTTTCCTATCATAAAACTGATTTTTAGAAATTTGTTCTATTCAATAATTTTATTTCGTTTGGAGTGGATGGAAATGTTACAAATTTTTCTTTCCCACTTTCACTTTTCCTACCATTTTCCTGCTTCCAAATGTGCCCCAAAAAGATCATTTTTTTAGGAATTTTTTTTCTCTTAAAATATGAAAAGTTGGAACAATTATAAACCAATCAGCTCGGTTTTGTTTTTCAGCATTACAAACAATGGGGTAACGAGGATACAAAGTCATCTCTTTGTCAACCATAAAGTCCACTAATAAATGATTCATTGATCAACAGGAGGGATGAAACAATAAGCATTCATGTCATGATGAGGATTGAAAGAAAACAAGGTCTTTCCAAGATGTTCACCAAATCAATAAAGTGGACACTCAAAGAGTTCCACCAAAACACCAAAAGAACATACACAAGCCACAAAATGAGCTCACACACAAACTCCCACTAAAGTGGCAAGCACAAGGGATAAAAAATAATATTTTATTGATCAACATCCATGCAAGAAGCACACATTATGTGAGAGCTTTTCCCCATATTTATACACAAAAGAGGACTATATAGATAGTTGGGAGTCACAACGAGGACCCCAACGACTCTTATGTTTGACTAGTCAACATGACTAGTTCAACTACAATAAAAAAGGTAAAACCTTAACCCTAGTTCCTATTCCTACTTATTACCTAGTTACATTATATATATATATGTGAACATTTATTTTTAACACTCTCCCTCGAACTTACGGTTGGATAACTTAAAGTTTTTTCTAAGAGAAAGTAAAATCTAGGAGCAATGAGAGATTTAGTGAAGTCCACCAATTGATATTTTGAACGTAAGAAAGATCAATAGTACCGTGTAGGAATTCCTCTCGTACATAATGTCAGTCCATCTCAATGTCTTTGGTTCGTTCATAAAAGGTCCGGTTGCTGACAATATAGATGAAACTTTCGTTGTCACATCATAGTCGTGATGCTCCTTTACTCTGAACACTCATGTCAACCAGTAATCTCCTTAGTCAAACTACCTCCATAGTGGTTGTAACCATAGCTCGATATTCTGCTTCAGTTGAAGACAGAAAGACTTTTTACTGCTTATTGCACCTCCATGAAATCAACGAGTCATCCAAAAACACACAAAAACCAATGGTTGAGTGTCGGTTATTTGGATCACCTCCCCAATCAGCATCAGTATAAGCAATTAAATCTAAAGAGAAAGAAGTAGACAAGAAAAGTCTTCAAAAAATAAAAGTTTTGATATCTCTAATAATACGCAAAACAACTATCATATGAATACTGGTGTGAGCATGCTGAAACTAGCTTGTTGTGTGAACTGGATGTACAATGTCAGGCCTTATAATTGAGAGATGACAATGCCCCGATAAGTTGTTTATAAAGTGTTGGGTTTTCGAGTAGTTCTCTATCATCAATATTCATTTTTGATATTGACAACTTCAGGAGTATCAACCTTCTTATCATCTGAGATACCAAACCTAACAACAATATCTAAAGCAAATTTAGATTGAGTCAGCAAATACTCTCTAGAAGAATAAGAAACTTTTATACCAAGAAAATATTTTAAAAATCCCAAATTAGTCATTTCAAAACGTGTTTTAAGAAGCTATTTAATATGTTAACTCTATTTTAATCACTTCCAGTAATGATCATGTTGTCCACGTAGAGAAGAAGAAGAATAATACCTACATCAAAAATCTTAACAAATAAAATTGTGTCAGTTAGACAAGATTGAAATCCAACATCAAGTATACCTTGACTAAACATGTCATACAAAGCCTTTAGAGCTTGTTTAAAGCCATCGAGAGCTTTATCTAAACGAATAGCCTTTCCTTTAGGAATAATTATGCCAAGCAGTACCTCCATTTAAACTTCTTCAACTAATTTTTCATTGAAAAATGTCTTCTTAACATCCATTTGATATATAGGTCATTTTTTAATAGATGCAAAGGCTAATATCATTCTAACTGTAGTCATCCTAGCAACAGAGACAAAGGTTTCCTCATAATCCATTCCATACTCTAGGAGTATCCCTTGGCAACTAACCTAGCTTTATACCTTTTAAGAATTTCATCACTCTCGGTTTTCATCTTATAAACCCATCGACATCCTATGGGTTTCTTTCCTAAAGGAATATCTTGGATAGTCCAAGTATTCACCTATTCAAAAACATCTAATTCTAATTCGAAAGCATCTAATTCTACATTCAAGGCTTCTACCCAATTAGAATGTTTTTCTGCTTCGGCATAGTTTGAGGGTTCTATATAAGAATGTATCAATGCAATGTAAGTTTGACACGAACTCATAGGACACAAATTTCTCGAGGGTTTTTAATACTCTAGATGACCTTCTAGCTTGTATTTCATTATATTTTTTAAAGGCACGTGGATGTTCAAAACGACTACGCCGAGAATATTGGATACAATTCTGATCTTGAAGTTGTTCTTCACTTATCTCATTATTATGAGATACTTCTTCATTCACCGTATCATTTATGATATCCTGATCATCATCAAGATCAACATCACAATCACCAACCTTTGAAATTAGATCCAATAGGAAAGAATACTCAGTTATTTTCTTAGGATTTTCAATTTAAAAAAATGTTTTTTTAAGAAAGACACATTTCTTGAAACATATAATTTCTTACTTTTAAAGTCAATGCATCTATAGCCTTTTTTATTAGTTGCATATTTCAATAAAACACAAAGAATAGAACGATAAGAAAGTTTATCATTTTTATCAGGAAAAACAAAACATTTGCACAAAAAAAACTCTTAATCTAAAATAATCAAGAATAAGTTTAAAATGTTTATCAACGGGTGATATATTTTTCAAGATGACAGATGGCATTCTGTTAATAAGGTGAATTGCAGTCAGTGTGGCTTCGGCCCAAAATTCTTTAGGTAATTGATTTGAAATAAGCAAAGTTCTTATGGTTTCTATGATCAGCCTATGTTTTCTTTCGGCCAAGTCATTTTGTTGTGGAGTGTAGAGACAAGATTATTGATGTGTAATACCATTTTATTCTAAGTAATCTTTAAAACCTTTTGATAAAAATTCCCCCTTCCCAGAATCAGTGCGAAAGATATAGACATCCTTTTGAAATTTATTTTTGACCAAATTATGAAATATTTAAAAATATGAAAAACTTCATATTTGTGTTTAAGGAAAATAAATCCACGTGTGCCTGGTAAAATTATCAACAAAGATTACATAATATGCAAACCCACTCTCAAATATAACAAGTGTTGGACCCCAAACATCCGAATGCACTATCTCAAGCGGTTGTATAGAGACAAAAGTTCTTTCTTGGAATTATAATCTTTTCATTTTGCCAAGAATACAATCTTCACATGTAAAATTTTCAAGATTACACAATTTTTTCATATTTAGAAAGTGTTAGATTTTGGATATATTAGGATGGCCAAGTATTTTATGCCATAAATCCAAATCCAGTTTTTAACATTATAACAAGAAGTATTATTGGGTATTTTCAAAAAATCCAGCATTCCCCAATCAGCTGCGATCCTGCACTCGACAATCAATAGAAGAGAAGAAAACATTAAATCCATGCTCAAATAATTGAGAGACAGATAAAAGATTTAGGTTTAATTTGAAAATATATCTAATTTTTTGAATAAAATTTGTTTTAAAATATTTTTAATTTTTTTTATTCCTTTTATCTCGAGATGTCCCATCAACAGTAAAAACATTTGACCCGCTTGAGTTATGCCATTCGGATAAAATATCACCATTTAGTGTCATATGAAATGAGACACCTGAGTCGAGAAGCCAAAGAGATTTACCTGGGTCAGAGAACAGAAGAGACCGCGGCTCCGATTGATGAAGCTTTTTTGAGTAGAGGTTCAGGAGCTTCTACAAGTTGAGTCAAGGACATGCTCCCAATGTTTGAATATTGTATAGCTTTGAGCTCACTTGACTCTTGTGTAACCAAGGCTACCTTCTTCTTGTAGGGTCTCTTTAATTTAGGACAATATGTCTTAACATGTCCCAGTTCTCGGAAATAATAGCAAATAAAGTTTTCCTTCTCAAACTCATTACCTTGTTTTCCATAGTGATCGTTGTTTGGTCTCTATAATATAGTGGTGGTTTATAAGCATGGAGATGGTTTCCCGAACTAGACACGGCTAGGACCGAGTCATTATCATCTTGAGATGTCTTCTTTTTTAGTCTATTTTATTTCATACTTGCTCTTCAATGGTGTCTTCAATAGATGAGACTTTTCGTCTACGAAGAAGAGTTGATTTAATAGACTCAAACTATGGTCTTAGACCATTAATAAATTGATAGAAATGTTTTGTATCAATGTCTTTGGCGGAGTTCTATATCTTCGAGACATTGTCATCTAGGCTCAAAAAGAGCCAACTCGTTCTAAAGATTGGATAACTCACTAAAGTATTCTCTAATAATTTTTTCTCCTTGATTTATAGTAATTAGTACATATTTTGTCTTATAAATTGCATATATGTACAATGTCTTTAAGAGAGTACATTTTCTTAAGATTAGTAATTAGTACATATTTTGTCTTATAAATTGCATATGTGTGCAATGTCTTTAAGAGAGTACATTTTCTTAAGTTAGTCTCAAGCTTTAATTGCATATTCAAATTTTGTTAGAGTCGAGTACTTTTTTATGTCAATACTACTAATGAGCTCAGACATAATCTTGGCATGCCCCATTTTCTACTCTTTCCATTTTTTTCTCATACGTGACCATAGCATTGGTCTTCTCTACCTCGGTAAGAGGTATTTCTTTTCCTCCTTTTACCTTAGTAAGAATTAGCTTGGGTTTCGAAAGAGACTCATCCACTAATCCCCACAACCCTTTTCCCCATGCGAGGTGTTTCATGATCGAAGCCCACGTCACATAGTTTTCGTCATTGAGCTTGATGGGTTTTATGGTGACGTTATCATTGTCTTTCATATTTACAAGGGCTAAAGAGAGTAAAAAGAAGATAGAGAAGAGGGGAAAAAAGAGAAGAGGTAGAAGGAAAAGATAAAGATGAGGGGAAAAAAAGAAAAGAGGGAGAAGAAAACAAGGAAGATCACATGCACTCCACCACCAATAGAGCACCTCTAATGAAGAGCACAAACACACGAGCACTCCTCAACCAAGAGAGCACCTCTAATGAAGATCATGAACACTACACACAATTTCACAAGTACTTAAATGGACCTTGCAAAAAAGACTTTATCTCTTTCAAATCTTGGGTGGCACAATTCCCAATGCACCAAAAATCAGCTTGATCTCCAAGCTCTGATACCATAAAAGAAAACAAGGTCCTCCAAAGATGTTCACCAAATCAACAAAGTGGATTTTCAAAGAGTTTCACCAAAACACCAAAAGAACATACACAAGCCACAAAATGGAGCTCCCGCTAAAGGGGCAAGCACAAGGGATAAACAATAATATTTTATTGATCAACATCCATGCAAGAAGAATACATTATGTGGGGGCTTTGCCCCATATTTATACACAGAGGAGGACCCCATAGAGAGTGGTTGGAGTCCCAATGGCTCTAAATATAGCAGTTGGGACCTCGACGACTCTTATGTTTGACTAGTCAACATGTGTTGACTAGTTCAACTACAATAAAAAAGGTAAAAACTTAACCCTAGTTCCTATTCCTACTTACTATCTAGTTAAGTTTTTATATATATATATATATATATATATATATATATATTAACAAGGATAAAGTATAAACAGTCAAGGAGCCACATTAGAAGATGAAATCGATCTTACTAAACCAATAAAAATGGATATGAAATGAAAGAAGTTGGAATTGCATACAAATGGAGCAAAACAAAAGATCCAAATGCAATTAGAAGCAGCAGCATACCTAATTCAGCAGCTTTCATTGCAGCAACCTTTGCAGCATTCAAATCATGTGTAGCCTCAGCCACACTTGCAGAAGAATTGGGAGGCTCCAGAATCCCTTTTTGAGCTGGGTCATCCACCTGCTTTGAACTCGGGGAAGGCTTATCCTCAGTTCCATAGGTGGTGGACTTTTTCGGACCCTGATCTGAAATAAAAATTGCACAGTCAAAATTGTGTTACAAGCTTCTGAGACCTACTGTGACATCAAACTATTGTGGAATAGCTACTATTATACATGGACCCAACTGCGACGTCGTACCATCTACAGCATTTCCAGCAGCCTTTTCTGACTGGGATGAGATGATGTTCTTCCCAGACGAACCACGCTCCTCATCCATATAAGCAGCTTTCTCTTGATTTTTATCAACTTTCCCCTCACTAACTCTGTATTTAGAACTTTTAGAGACACCCTGAGAGTGCTCCTCCCTAGTAAAATGTTCCCTTATGTCATCCACCTTCCTCCTCAACACCTTGTCTTCTATTTTGCTGCTGCAACTAGTTTCTTTTAAACGATCCACACCACCATCTCTAACAGTATTTGAGCTTCTTTTATGCTCTCCATATGACTCACCATCATCTCTCAAGTTCCTCTTATTATTGGTTCTATCCTCTTTTCCATTTTTATCCTTATTTCTATCCCTTTCCCCAGTCTTATCCCTGTCCGTCATGCTATGCTGCCTGCTTCTAGAGTTATCCACATCTCTCCGGTGCTCTTGGCTCATGATTTCTCTTTCATGATCTCTACTTCTCAGCCCTCCATCATCAGAATTCTTATCTCGAGAGTATTTTTCTGTGTGATGCCTGTCATCTTTAGATCGATCACGATCACTGTCATGTCTTGTATAATCAGCACGGCTACTACCTTTTGGATCCCTTCCATACCGGGAAGATGACCTCTGGTAATCTCTCTCTTCTTCAATATGCCCACGAGATCTGCCATATTCATCATATCTGCGGTCAGAATGTGAGCTCCCATATGAATGTCGATCAGAGGACCTGTAGGAGTTAATTAATTTGCTTGAGCGGTTACGGCCAGAATCCTTGTCTAAATCCCTATCATCATACTTCCTTTTCCGTCTATCATCAGCACCCCTAACAATTTCTTCCCTGGAGTAAATTGGACTACGACCACGCCCACGCCATGGACTCCCTACCAAAAATGGCCAAAACAGCTTGTGAACGGAATGCAATCAGATATAGCAAGTATTTGAGACAGTAATAGATCAGGAAAACTGTCTGTTGGACTCCCTACCAAAATTTACATTTTTTTCTCTCGATCATTTACAGTAGAAAATATGACAAACAGAAAATAAAAAAATATGAACTAAATTTATTATTATCAGATCAGCCACAGTCATGAATACAACATAGTGACTGTTTACCCACTAAGCAGAACATACAGAGAACTATCAAATAAATCCAAACAGCATGAAAATTGATTAATCAGATCCTGTTTCTACCATCAACTGTATAACTGAAGAAATAATTGGTAAAACTGTAAGATAAGCAAACATTTGAGCAGGGAACTACCAAAATTAAGCCTTTAGAAGATTACAGGCAAGTACATATATCTAACTCAACAATACCTAAAATTCACTTAATATTTTGCAAGGAAAATCAAACAAACCCATATGAACATAGAATTCCTGCCATCTACCTCATCATTTTCATTTAATTCAGCAAACTAATTTGACGCCTAGTTTCATCTAGGACTGTGTGACAACCAAAATTACACTTTCTCCATAATAGATCATTTCTCCTACTGCATCAACTCTCATGCTTTCAACAAAATAAACTTCAGTTTCCTGAAAGAACAGACACAGTTCTGCTTGTTTCCCAACAAAAAACAAGCTCCTTTAAAGTAGTTCGAAATAGCTCCTTTTTCATACTGCATCAAAAAGATGTACAATCAAACCTCTTTCTAATTCAATAGAAGCCCAAAGAAGTGAATACGGTACCCAAATAACGATAATTATGCAAAATGCAGGTCCTATTACGCCTCTTCACTCTTTTCAAGAGAGAATTAACAGAACTAGGAAATTTCAAATTAGGGAATACGTAGCAGAAAAACTCTAACAGCTAAAACATCATAGTCAAAAAGAGGTTCAAATATATTCATGAAGAGACACCACCTTTCCCAGAAAGCAGTTCATAAAGAAGAGTACACAACACTGGCCATGTTAAATAGAAATGCCTATTTGCCCCCATATGACAAGTCAAGACAATGACACTTTCAAATTGAAGTTGAACATTGGTCAAAGCTATGTTGACATGGCTAACCCAATTAGGCCAAACTCAGGACGGTTGTTTCTTTCTTATAACTAGTTCCTTGTTTTATCTTACAATTTAAGTTGAAATATATACATCATAATGCCTAGGAATTGTAGTTCATAAAATTGTGCTTGATTTGTTAGCTAGCACGTGCAGAGACACGACATATATAGAGCATGCAACGAGGACAACTGAACCTGCAGTATTGCATCAAACATCATGATCTCTTAGATAGTTAGCGCTATCCTTTTCCCTTTGCTTGTTTTTTATTTTAAACCAGAAATACAATTTCAAATATCAGTTTTAACAAACTTCTTATAAGGGTTTAAAGTTTAAACATTGAAGTTCTTATCTTAGCAAACAGCAGTGGAATAAAATAGGCAATACAACCCGATGCAGATATGTAATAACTTACAAAGGCAATAAACATAAACTTAAAAAAGATAAAAACTATAGTAATTTATTTCTATCAAACAACAGTGAACACAGAAAATGGAATATAGCCACAGAGTCACAGACCACTTGAGGAAGGTGACACTGATCCAGAGGCAGGTGAGTGTCGTCGATATCTCCGACTGGATGCATCATTGGAAGGCTTTCGAAATGATGGTTTTGCATCAGATGTGTCTGGAGATTGAGATGCCAATGTAGAATCCATGATGGAAAAAACCTGACATCAAATTCTCTTCATTAAATTTGCATACAAATGCTGCACCGCTCAAATGAATTACAAAATTGAAATAACTGCTAAATAAGACAAGCAAGAAAAGCATAGGAATATATGTTATTTCTTAGAAATAGTTCATGGCTCTTGACACCATAAAAATGAAGTATATACGACCAGGTTTTCCTTACAAAAACACCAAAAAAACAGAAGAGCAATATTTAAGAACAATTAACTAGAACATCATTTATACTAGGAATAAACATTCCATCCTATACATTATGTACTCTTTTACTCAACTAGGGAGGAAAACAATCTATCCAAAACAACTTTGAGCAAATAGTGAAAACTTCCGACCAAAATGGAATTGGTATAAAAACTCTTTAGAGCCAACAAATCATATCATAACTAATTTTTCTCCTAACCAAGACAAGTGGAGACTACTGGCAAGCATGTACAATGGTTGTCTGGTTCTCTGTATTGTCTCCCAAGTCGCAACTCACAATCAATTGTGCTATATCACATTCTTGTGAAACTAGATCACCTTATACAGTAAGCAGCATACCACATATATTGAACGACCAGTATGACCATTTTTTATGAATCACATGATATCAAAGTATCTTAGGCCTATCCCATGAATACATCTACAACCCATATGGAAACCAAGTTTCCGTGGTTCGTATGTGCTGAATCTCACCTTAAACATCATTTGTTAGGGCCTCTAGGCACTATGGGGTAAGCACATTGGCATATTTGATTTAGCATCTTTCTCTATATTTCTCTCTTTCCAAGATGTGCAAAAAATGCAGAAGTCAATTATGAATGATAGTTTGTGAATAAAAATACAAAAGAGTAAGAAGTTTTCAATCAATAGACACAAAACTATAAACCAAATGAAGAACCCAAAAGCACTCTGAAAGTGGTCAAAACTTTTTTAAACCATTTGATTTATCTGTGCCATAAGGAAGCATGTTTTAAGTTGAGTAAGAGTAAGACTGAATATATGGAATGTCGGTTTAGTAAGCAACGAAGTAGTGATGGGAGTGTAGTGAAGCTTGGTGAGCAAGATATACCGGTGAATGATTATTTCAAATATTTGGGATCCATCATTCAAAAGTATGGAGAAATTGATGGAGATGTAAATCATAGGATAAAGGTTGGGTGGATGAAATGGAAAAGTGCTACTGGAGTGTTGTGCGATCGTAGAATGCCATTGCGGTTGAAGGGAAAGTTTTATAGGACGACTATTAGACCCGCTTTACTATATGGTACGGAATGTTGGGCTGCCAAGAGACATCATATTCAAAAAATGAGTGTAGCTGAGATGCGGATGCTTAGATGGATGTGTGGAAATACAATAAAAGATAAGATTCGGAACGAAGAGATACGTAAGAAGGTAGGTGTTGCACCCATTGAAAATAAGATGCGAGAGAATCGTTTACGGTGGTTTGGACATATTCGGCGAAGGCCTAATGATGCTCCAGTTAGAAGGTTGGAGAAATGAGAAAATATATTAGTTAAAAGAGGTCGGGGTAGGCCTAGGAAGACTTGGATGGAGATGATAGGAAAGGATATGAATGCTTTGAACCTCACCGAGGACATGGCGTTGGATAGAAATGATTGGAGGAAAAGGATTCATGTGGAAGACCCAAAATGAATTTCTTTTTTGGTTCATATCGCTGACCCCAATTGTTTTGGGATGAAGGCGTAGTTGTTGTTGTTGTTTGTTGTATAAGGAAGCATGTTTTCTAAAAGACATTAATCATAATAATACATTCGTATTTACTTTATTTCTTATTTAAAAGTGGAACAGACTTAAGGGCATTTTCACTAGAAGACAGAACAAGATGAAAAAAGGAGAAACAAAAAAGTTCTGTCCTCAATTACCTAGACTTTGATTAATAATAATGTGGGTTAAAGTGACAAGTCTGCTTAACCGAGGGAAGCTTTTAATGTTTTTTAAACATTTCCAATCCTCGGTGCATTTTTTGGAAAAAAATAATAATTTAGACGCTTTTTTAAACATTTCCATTTTCTAATTAGCAAAAACAGTAAAATGAAGTCAGATATTTTTACAAAGATATGCACATTTGTCCTTAATTCTCATATGAGCACAAGTGTATGTGCCAATAACCACATTTCCACCAATGATTCACTATGAGGACAGCATATACCCAAGGTAAGTTCATATCGAGCCTTGTTAATTCTTTTAGAATTATAAAACAAGCTGAAATAATTACAGTTGAAAAAATAAACCTTACTTAACAATTTGGGGCACAAATAGCTGAATGATACCTAAACATACAAAAATAGATAGAATAGTGCTAGTGCAAGTTTGAAAAGCAGCATGCCTTGGGATAAAGCCATGCTCCACATTCACTAATTAAAAATTAGACAATGTAGGATGTCAAATCTTACATGAAGTGAACTAAGTAGCCTCATTTAGACTCAGAATCATATAACATTAACCAAAAGGAATCCCCAAGTTTGCATCTCCATAAACGAGATGTCGAACAGCAACTAAGAAGTTACACTGTTTACAGAATAGATGAATGAAGCAAGTCCACACTCCACACCACAAAGTATCTCTCATAAATGAAAATCAATGATAATATAGCCAATGCAATAATACAACACTTTTGTCGACCCAAACCAACTCAGCCGACACTTTTCCCTTTTCCAGACAGAGGTACAGAAAGCCAACAATGTCTTCAACAGAGAAACTGAATTAGCTTTTTGGTGATAGTGGGGACAATTCTCAAAATTATTCAGCACTAACAAACAATAAAGAGGCACAAACACAATTTGACCGGGCCATCTACCTCAAAAGAAAGATGCTTGTTTTAAACTTCTGGTTTCATTCCACGGCAAAACATAGAGCACCTCTGGAGAACTATCCTAGTCAATTTCGAAGTAACGGTGCTTAAAAATCAGACAGATTGATCGGAATTCAGTAGAAGCAATGTTAACGATAAAAACAGCTACAAACAATAAACGTTCATATGGATGCAATGCCAACACACCATTTTCATCAAAATTAAGAAAAAGAAATTTGAGGATAAAATCAAAAGAACCCAAAAAAATGAACACAAAAACGAATCTAAAAATATGACATTCCTCAGATCCGTTTCCTTTTTTCTTTTACTTCCACGAGCAATATTAACACAAAAGTTGAAATAATAATAATAGTAATAATAATAATCTATTTCAATATAAATCACTCAAGACTATCTACCGCTGGCATCCTTTGCCCTTTCAACTCCGGACAAATCACTGTGCGTATAGCGATTTGCTGTGTTTTGTGCTTTGCACAGAAAACTGCAACGCGGTAGCGATTTTCTGTGTTTTGTGTGGCCGGAGTAGTTGGTAAAGTACACGGGCCGATCAGCTAACCACGCCTCTTTCAACACGGCTTGTGAAACACGCTACACATTTTTCCCTAGAAATCCGCTTTCTCTATAAATATAAAACCGATCGAACTCATAATCAAACAAAATCCGGTCGAAGAAACCAAAGTCATCTAAAAACTCTAGCTCGTCCACCGGTCGTCACATATTCAGAATGATAAAAACAAAATTCAACAGAAACGACACAATAAAACCCTGAAAATTCTAAATCTATAAAACAGAAAGACAAGCCCCAAATTGTCATTATCAATCAGTGAAAGGAAAAAGCAGAAACGAAACCCTAAGGTATGTAAAAGAAAGGATGGGAGAAGCACAAAGGAGAAGAAAAAATTCACCTCTTAGAAACACGACGCGCTCAGAGAAGGCCTGGATTTCCCTTCTCGGCCCTTCTCGCTGAGAACAAGAGGACGGAATGCATCACAGAGAGAGAGAGAGAGAGAGAGAGAGAGAGAAATGGGAAAAAGAGAAGGCGAGCGTGCCCATTTAGAAGAAGAGGATGTGAATGGGTCGGGTTAGGTCGCACTCCAGATCTGGACCCGGGATTAAATCCACACTTGCATGCATAGAGCAAATGGATCGGATACGGTCAGATATTTGATCCAAGCTTTACATGTCATATCTGTATTCGGATCCTTTTAAGTTCCCAACGTGCATTCAGATTGAATTGATCTGTTCAATCGGATTATTTTCAGATTCAGATGAGTATTTTAATTCATATCTGGAATTGGTCAGGATAAAAACCCAAACCATTTGCTTTTTTTGCCTGTAAAATTGTAAATATTATCACTTGCATTTCGGATTCAGATTCAACCTTACTTTTCGGATCTGGATTCACATCCAGATTGATATATACTATTTGCATTTTGGATTCATATTTTGGATCTGGTAGGATCCAACTCAAATCCGACCTATTTACACCCCTACTCTAAAGCAAAGTCATGGATGTATTTACCTATACAAAACAATTTTTTTTTCAAAGGCAAGCTTGGGCTAGGTAGATGTATAACTATACCATTGTTTTGAACCTCCAATGTCCCAACACAAGGTGACGTGCACTAGCTGCTCATACCAGACCGTTGGTTATACAAAGTGTTAGGAATAATCATTATAATTACAAAAGAACGAACACAAAATATACCAAAAACCACAAAGAAAATAGCCAAGAAATGAAGGAAAAACAGTACACCAGGAAGTAGGGATGGCAGTGGACCGGGGGAAAGCGGGGCCCCGCCCCGCCTCGCCCCGTTTGGACCGGGGATGAAGGGTATGAAACGGGGATGGAGGCGGGGATGAAGGTTAAAATCCATCCCCGTCCGGGGGTGGAGGCGGGGATGGACTGGCACGTTCCCCCGCCCCGCCCCGCCCCGCCCCGCCCCATCCCCGCCCCGGCCCCGCCCCGGCCCATCCCCGCCCCGCCCCCGGCCCATCCCCGTCCCGGCCCCGCCCCATCCCCGCCCCCAACTCAGATGAACTGTTTACTAACCCTAACTCCCTTCCCTAATTTCCTAACCCTGGAGCCGGGCGACGTTACTGTGCACGTAGGACGCCGGGTTCTCGATAGCGTACCGGACTCCGGCCTGGGCGGCGAGGTGCATCACGTGGGTGAAGGCGACGAGGTCGAAGAGCTTGGCCAGGAGCCGGGCGTCGTTGATGTCGCCGGCGATGACGAAGACGCCGTGGTCGCCGAGGATTCGACGGCGGGCCTTCTTGAGCGAGGGGTCGTAGTAGTCGTTGAAGTTGTCGAGGCCGACGACACCGTCACCGCGCTTCCGGAGGGCGAGCGAGACGTGGGTGCCGACAAAGCCAGCGGCGCCGGTGACGAGCACGCTCATCCCGCGGGGTCGGGGACGGGGGCGGGGTCGGGACGGGGACGGGGCGGGGGCGGGGCGGGGACGGGGCGGGGGCGGGGCGGGGCGGGGACGGGGACGGGGCGGGGACGGGGACGGGGACGGGGCGGGGGTGGAGGACATGAAACGGGGATGAAGGCGGGGGTGGAGGATAAAATCCATCCCCGCCGCGGAGGCGGGGCGGGGGTGGAGGATAAAATTTTGAGGCGGGGCGGGGGTGGAAACCTTGTCCCCCGCCCCGCCCCGCCCCACTGCCATCCCTACCAGGAAGGTAAGGCAATGTGCCTTCCTACATCCACGGGCGAAAAATAAGCAAATTTCACTATGTAAATGAGAAGACAAGTACAAAAGGAGAAGAAGCTCTCAAAAAAAAAAAAAACAAGAAGACCCTTTTTTCTGACTCCTCTTCAATGTGCTCTCTATATCTATATATATATCCAACGAGGAAAGTAGAGGCGATTACAAGGCCCACTACGCAATAAAGTGAAGGTGGTTACGAGCCCCACCAACGGGTTTACCAAGTCATCCCAACAAATCTCCACATTTGGCTTGGTCAACACGAATGATCTTCATAACTTTGACACAAACTCCTCCATAATGTCCTTGCAAATGCAAACAATGGAACCATGCTCATCTTCTCCAAAACCCCGAAGGGTATCTTCAAGTGTTGAGAACACCCACCAAGTTCAAGCTGTGCTTGAAGTTAGCCACTGGAAGAGGCTTTGTCAACATGTCAGCTTGATTGTCTTATGTATCAATCTTCTTCACAACAATTTCTCCTTGAAAAATAACCTCACGAATGAAATGGTACCTGACATCAATGCGTTTTGTCCTTTTGTGATACATTTGATCCTTAGTCAAGTGAATAGCACTTTGACAATCACAATAGACACTAGTCACCTTCTGACACAAATGAAGCTCTCAGAACAAACCTCTTAACCATATTGCTTCCTTCACTACCTTTGTAATTGTCATATACTTGACTTTCATAGAAGATAATGCAACAGTAGGTTGTAAGGTAGCTTTCCAACTAACAACACATCCACCAGCTGAGAAAATATACCCAGTGAGAGATCGCTTTTTATCAAGGTCTCCTGCAAAATCTGAATCAACATATCATGTCAAAACATCACCATTTCTTCCAAACTCTAAACATGTGTCAATAGTACCCTACAAATACCTAAAAATCCACTTTACAACATGCCAATATGCTCACAACACTGACTGCTTGTGAAATATCTGGACGAGTGCAAACCATAGCGTACATCATACTACCAACTGCACTGGAGTACGAAACATATGACATATATTCTTCTTCTTCTAGAGACTGTGGTGATAGTGAAGTTGAAAGTCTAAAATGAGCAGCAAGTGGTGTAGCAACTAGCTTGGCATCCTACATGCCAAAGTGCTTAAGTGTTTTCTCAACGTACTTAGCCTGAGTCAAACATAACTTGCTTGCATCCTTGTTTATTTGGATCTCTATTCCAAGAATTTTCTTAGCTGATCCTAAATCTTTCATCTCAAACTCACTGTTGAGTAGTGCTTTCAACCTGTTGATCTCATACATTTCTTTTGTTGCAATTAACATGTCATCAACATATAATAATAAATAGACAAAAGAGTCGTCTAACAATTTTCTAAAATAGACACAATTGTCATATTGACTTCTAGAGTAACCATGTTGAATCATAAATGCATCAAATCTCTTATACCATTGTCTAGGAGATTGCTTCAAACCATATAAGGATTTCTTTAGCAAACAAACACGGTCCTCTTTTCCTTCAACAAGAAAACCTTCAGGTTACTGCATATAAATTTTCTCTTCAAGTTCATCATGCAGGAATGTTGTTTTCACATCCATCTGCTCTAACTCCAAGTCACGGGAAACAACTAAAGCTAGCAAAACACGAATGGAGCTATGTTTCACAACAGGTGAGAAAACATCATTGTAATCAATACCCTCTACCTGATTGCAGCCTTTTGCAACCAGTCGTGCCTTATATCTAGCATCTTCAACACCTGGAGTACCTTTTTTCTTCTTGAAGACCCACTTACAGCCAACTACTTTCTTTCCCTTGGGAGCCTCCACCAACTTCCAAGTCTGATTTTTGTGAAGCGACTCAATCTCTTCTTCCATAGAAACTAGCCACTTATCAATATCTCCACGAGATATGGCTTCTGAAAATTTGGAAGGATCATCAGCATCAAATGTCTCCTCTGCAACAAACAATGCATAAGCAACCATGTCTGCATAGCCATATCTCAAAGGTGGTCTAGTCTCTCTTCTCTGTCTATCACGAGAAAGAGAATATTGTTTAACTTGTGGAGTTTCCTCCACTTGTTGTGTATCATGCACCTGAGTGTGTTCTTGTTGTGAAGAACTCTGATGTGAACCTGTAGCCTCGAACTCCACATGCTCTTTAATACTATCTGAAGAACTTGCATTCTGTGGGACAAATATCTCTTTCTTTGAATGTAAGACTGCAGACTCATCGAAAGTGGCATTTCTTTCAATCATAAATTTAGGTGACTTCGGGTCATGACACCAAAGTCTATATCCTTTGACTCCTGAAGGATAACCAAGGAATATACACTTCTTTGCCCTTGGTTCTAATTTTCCATCATTCACATGAACATAAGTTGGGCAACCAAAAACTCTTAAATCAAAATAGCCTGGAGGATTACCTGACCACATTTCTTCTAGAGTTTTAAAGTTGATGGTGGAGGCTGGAGATAGGTTCACCAAGTAACAGGCTGTAGACACTACTTCTGTCCAAAAGTTCTTGCTCAAGCTTGCATTTGATAGCATACAACAGACTCTCTTTAGAAGAGTTCTGTTTATTCTTTTTGCAACTCCATTTTGCTGTGGAGTGGATCTTACTGTACGGTGCCTGACAATGCCTTCAATTTTATAAAACTCATTAAATTCTATAGAGCAAAATTCTAATCCATTATCTGTCCTTAGCCTCTTAATTTTCTTCCCTGTTTGTTTTTCAAGCAAAGTCTTCCACTGCTTAAAATGCTTTAACACTCAATCCTTATGTTTAAGCATGAACACTCAAACTTTTCTGGAATAGTCAGAAATAAAAGTCAAAAAAATATCATGCACCACCTTTTGATGGAACACGAGAGGGACCTCAAAGATCTGAGTGAATATAATCGAGAGTAACCTTGGTTTTGTGTATTGCTGTCTTGAAGCTAACCTTTTTCTGCTTCCCAAAAATGCAATGCTCACAGAACTCTACCTTTCCAGTATTCTGTCCACAAAGCAAGCCTCTCTTGCTCAATAGGGTCATTCTCTTCTCGCTCATATGTCCCAAACTCACGTGCCATAACTTGGTCATATCTTCTTATGACATAGAGGTAGATGCAGCAACAGTTGTACCAGTAATAGTAGTGCCTAAAAGGGTATATAATCCACCAGATCTTTTTCCTTTCATCACAACAAGGGTGCCTTTGCTGATCTTCATGACTCCACCTTCAGCTGAATACCTGCACCCATTAGAATCAAGGATGCCTAAGGAAATGAGATTTTTCTTCAAATCAAGAACATGTCTGACTTATGTCAATGTCCTCACAATACCATCAAACATCTTAATTTGGACAGAACCAATCCCAACTGTCTTGCATGGCATTTCCCATCAAGACAACTCCACTATTAATAGACTCATATGTGAAGAAAAACTCTCTACTAGGAGTCATACGATATGAACAACCTGATTCTCAGATCCAATCATCCTTGGATCGAATGGCTTAAACAAACAAAACATAATCATCAATCTCTTCTTTGGCAACACTAGCCTCTGCTGAATTTTTATCTTTATTATGCTCTTTCTTTTCATTCTTTTGATGCTTCCTATTGAGTTTCCAACAATTAGCTTTTACATGCCCCTTTTTATGACAGTAATTACAGACCTTGCTTCTATTTTTGGATTTAGATCTGGATTCACCACGATTTTCCCCAGATGGGTTTCTCACTTTGGGTCGACCTCTAGCAACAAGACCCTCAGATTGTTGTTCACCAGCCATAAACTCTTTCAGAAACAAAGATGATTTTATATCTTCAACCGAGATAGAATCTCTTCTATATAACAGAGTTTCTCAAAAATGCTTATACGATGGTGGTAAAGAACAAAGTAATAACAAGGCATGGTCTTCATCATCAATTTTCACATCAATATTTTTCAAATCTAGTAATATAAAACTAAATTCATCAAAATATGATTTAATTGGCATACCTTCTACCATCCATAACATGAAAAGGCATTGCTTCAGATGTAGCTTGCTGGTGAGGGACTTAGTCATATACAACGACTCCAATTTCAGCCATAGTGTAGCCGTCGTCTTCTCATGAATGACCTCCCACAAAACTTCATTAGACAAGCTTAATTGAATCACAATCAAAGCCTTCTCATCCAGCTCTTGTTTCTCCTCTGTAGACATAGTACTCAACATTTTCTCCTTCCCGAGTAGTGCCTTTTGCAGCCCCTGATGGGTCAAGAGAGCTTTCATCTTGACCTACCATATGCCGAAGTTGATGCTCCGATCGAACTTCTCGATTTCAAACTTTGTAAACATCTTGTGCTCCTTTAAAAATAAACACCAGTGCTAGAGTACACCCAACCTGGCTCAGATACCAGTTTGTTAGGAATAATCATTGTAGGGTGCTGATGTCACAAAAGAACAAACACAAAATATACTATAAACCACAAAGAAAATATCCAAGAAAAGAAGGAAAAACAATACACCAAGAATTAACGTAGTTCGGTAAGGCAATGTGCCTTCCTACGTCCATGAGCGAAAAATAAGCAAATTTCACTATATAAATGAGAAGACAAGTATAAAAGGAGGAGAAGCTCTAAAAAAACAAGAAGACCCTTTTTCAGACTCCTCTTCAATGTGCTCTCTATATCTATATATATAGCCAATGAGGAAAGTAGAGGCGATTGCAAGGCCCACTACGCAAGAAAGTGGAGGTGGTTACGAGCCCCACCTCTCAACGGGTTTACCAAGGCATCCCAGCACAAAGAAGGAAGTGAGCAACACGATAAGTAAAGGCAATTCTTGGTAGATTGAAGGGAGAGAGAAGTTAATCATGAAGCAAGTGAAAATAGCATGGTGGAGGACAACAAATGGTCTTCTCCCCAAAGGAAGACAGTAGGGAGGTGCCATCTGATTTTAAGGGGGTAGCAGAAAGAACTATACAGCAAGGGGTAGGGTATGATATGAATATGGTTAACACAAGTAATCGTGGACTCTCAAGAAGTTGTAATCTACCTATAGATAAACCAAATGAGGTTTCATGCAGGCAACCATGGACTCTCATGAAGCTTAATTCACCTATAGATAAAATAAATAAAGTTTCGCATATCCAAAACACTGAGGAGTCCATCGAATCTATGCATTATAGTTTTTGATAGATATTATAAAAAATGATAATATGAAATTATCCTTTTCATATTCTTGTTTTATATTCATTGTAACTCTGGAATTATAAATAGAGCACTTGACTCTCTCAGTGTACAGTAGAGAGAAATTCAAGATTTACAAACTCATTGCAATCTTTTTATGGTATCAGAGCCACCCATCTCTAACGAGTTATCAATGACTGCTTTATCATCCTTCTTGTCTTTCATGACTCAATGGAATATCGTCGCCAACTTAGTCTTGATAAAATTGAATCGAGACAATTACTTGTTGTGGAGATCATAACTTGAATTGGTTGTAATCAACCAGGATCTCCCCAAGTTTGTTGATGAATCTTGTCCTCAACCTGATCTCTTTACTGTCAATGATAGAGGTAAGATCAAAAATTCAAATTATCTTATTTGGATTTGTTCTGACCAACTGACCCTCAGTTGAATTAAAGCAATGGTTTCTGAAGTGGTTCTCGGGCAAATCATAAGAACTAAAACGGTCCGAAAAACCTGGCTTCTTCTGAAAAAGGCATATGGGTCTCAATCTCCTTTGAGACTCATGCTTCGAAAGAAAGACCTCACCTTTATAAAAAAAAAAAGCATGGATATGATGTTCTATCTGGACCGAATCAAACTTTTAGCCAACTTTCTTGTTGTTGCCAGCCATCCTGTAGAGGACGAAGAGCTCGTACAAATAACCTTAAATGCCTTCCTCTTGAATATGAAAGCTTTGCAACCTCTATTACTACCAACTCAGTCATGCATACCTTCATAGATCTATATGATCGGCTCTTAAATCAAGAATGTCGTGTGCTCCTTACTTGGGTCAAGCCCCCTGAAACTAAAGAACACCAGTAAACTGCTTTCTCTATGTTTAGAGGCAGAAGACAAGGTTGCGACTCCTATCGAGGTTGTGGCAGAGGACAAGGGAGAAACTCATCTCCAAACATATCCAACAACAACACAACACCCCAAACACAAGGTGGCCGCGTAGTGGTTATTTGTCAATATTGTGGAAAACGTGGACATGTGGCCAAAATGTATTAGGATATCCCTTAAGCTTTTTCGACTATGACTCTCCAACAAAATACTGATGATTTTTTGTATCCCAACACTGGTGCTACCAATCACCTTACCATGGATGATCACCAGTTCTCTAAAAAATAACAACATTAAGGGGGGTGATCAAATCATGATTGGTAATGGTAAGATGCTTCTTATCTCACATACTAGTAATCTTACTCTAAACACCTATGGTTCTTCATTCGATTTAACATGTTTCTGCTATCATGAAGAACCTATTATCAGTGGACCAGTTTACTGAAGATAATAATTATATTTTTGAATTCACTCCTTTTGAATTTCGTGTTAAGGACCAACAGACAAGCAAGATTCGACTCCAAAGACCAAAATCCAGTGCGAGACTTTATCCAATCAAGGTTGATGGTCAGTTGCAGGTGGCGGCATATGCGGGTAAAGCAGCATCCTTTGATGTATGACACTAATGCCTCAATCATGCAAATAAAAAGATTATTTCTTATTTAAATTTCAAACACTCTATTTCTATTAATAAGCATGACAAAATAAAAGAGTGTGAGAGTTGTCTTATTGGCAAAGCTTACAAACTTTCTTTTGGTAAATCTTGTTCTTCTACTTCATTCCCGCTGGAACTTCTACATGCTGATGTCTGGGGGGCAGCTCCAGTATTTTTATGAGAAGGCTTTTAGTTTTATCTTCTTATAGTAGATGATTTTTTTCGCTTTACATGTCTTTTTCTGTTACAAACTAAGTCTCAAGTTTTTGAATGCATTACGACTTTTAAGCATATTACTGAAAAGCAACTTCAACTCTCTATTCATACTTTTTAATATGATAATGGAGGAGAGTTCACGAGCTGTGACTTTGAGAACTTTTTGTGGGACAATAGTATTCTTCATCATTTTTTGTGCCCTCACTGTAAAATCTGAGATATTTCCTTGATAATTAAAATAAATAAATAATGAATTATTGGTGTATTCATGACTATAATCGTAAATTCTTGAAATTCTTGATTTTCTTGAAATTCTTGATTTTCTTGATTTCGATTAATTATGAATCATTGTCTCAAGTTATGAAGATTATTTCAAGAATAATTGAAAAAGCTAAAATATGTAGACTAAACAAGAAAGTAAATGATTTGTACATTTTTAGATTATGGATTTTGAAATTTGAATTTGAATTTAATAAATATGTCTAAAATGCTATAATTAGATTTGAGTTTGATTTAAATCTAAATTAAGACTTAATTGAGTGTTAAATTAAGGTTGAAAATAATATAATAAATTATATTTTTGTTGAAATTAAATCTATGATTTTAAATTTAGTTCAAAAGTCATACAAGTGACTCTTTAGGGCATTTTTAATAAATAAATAAAAAATTTTACAAGAAAAAAGCTTAAAAATATAAATTAGCCAGTTGATTTAACTAGTGATATTTAAATCAAACCCAATTAAGTTGAATATAATCCATACCATTTAGATCAATTAAAGGATAGATTATTTGGGATATAACTTAGGATATCTTGAATCATATATCATTGGATTTGACCCATAGAGTTGACGCTAAAAAAAAAATGTTATTATTGTTTTGACTAAAAATTTCAGCTGATAAGTGGGTTATCTATTAAATCAGAGTTGACCTTGACATTTTTTATTTTGAGGACATTGAAATTGACTATTTACATGCCCAAATTGGTATTGATTTGAGCATTTTATCAGTGACTAAGTACATGCCTAATTATAGGTCAAAAATTAACAATTTTTTATATCGACTAAATTTTTTTTGCTAATCCATATGTGTATGATTAAATCTAAGACCACCACAATTATCTACATTTTGAGGGCTATCAAATTGACTATTTAAATATCAAATTCTGATAAGTCTTTGGGTTTGTAGGCCCTCCAAAAGGCTACCATATCATTAGAGCCCAAGTCAGGATAAGAAGTCCCTACTTTTCTTTTATAGCTTAACTAGTATTGAAATTTAATAAATTATGTCTCATAATTTAGTTTTTTTTAATTTTATTAATAAAAAATAATAAATATTATATTCTTATATCAGAGATGAAACTCTTGTCTAAGCCCATCTATAAATAGAGACCCTCATGAGGAGGATTAATAAGGTTAGTTCTTTTTTTCTCTTCTCTCTTTCTCACACCCCTTAGGGTTTTTCTTCTTCTTTCTTGGATTCAAAAACGACCTCCACGTGATTTCAGGAGGTGTATTAGATATTTTTCAAGCTAGTAGAAGGTGAGGATCGTGCAAAAAGACCTACCAAATATTTGAAAAATGTTTTTGCGACAAGAGGTAGGTGATTTATACTTTTCTTGCAAGAACAAAGTTCTTAGCATAGATTTTAATGACTTTTCATGAGTTTAGACCATAATCAGACCCTCCTAACCGTGGGTTTGACCTAGATCTAAAGATCCATGGAAAAAGAATATTTTTCTCAAAAGAAAACCCTCTTTTAAATCAGTTTTTTTCATAAAAAATTTTGTTTTTTCAAAAAAAATATGTAAAATTTATAAATACTTGAATTGTGCTATGATTTTCTTGCAAGTATTGATTTGTATTGGTAGGATATATTGTTGTAGACCTTTTGTAAAAATTTTATGAATTTTTATGGTCGAAATCTTGAGATATTGCGATCTTGATAATATCAATTTTTTAAAAAAAAAGAAATCGGTAAATTTAAAAAGAATTTAGATTTAGTGGTTAGATTCATACAATATTTGATGGTTTTTGATATATTATGATTAGGTAGATATTATGTGATTTTTTAAAGATTTTTTTTAGATTTTTTAGATTTTTATTTCATGTATATTACATGTTTTAGTTAATTTATTATGTATTTTGCCAAAATTATTCTTGAGAAAACAAAGCATATGCGAGATGGGCATATTTTTTCTGCCAAAAGCTTGAGAAAAAATACAATTTATCTCAGATAGAATATGTCAGATCTATCTGTATATTTTATTATAGTTTTTATTTTAAAATATATAAAAAAATCATGGGTGTACGGATTGGGGTGACCCAGTTTAGCCCGACCCGAATGCATAGACCCGGAATTACAGTTTTCTGGCCTAACCTTCGACCAGTAAAATATTTGTATCTCTCTCATTTGGAGAAGTTTTGATGAACGGTTTATTGTGTTGAAAAGCTAACAAAATTTTGCATCTACTGTGAAATTTTAGGCTTTGTTCATGGATTAAGCATAACCCTATAATAGTCAAAACAAAATATAGCATGTCTGGAGTAAAACGTTTATAACTCTTTCATACGGAGGAATTTTCATGAATAGTTTGCGGCTACGGAAAGCTAATGAAATTTTGTTTATAATGTGAAAATATTAGCTCTGTTCACTGCACATAATTTTTTTTGTGAGCTCTGTAACAGTCTGGTAGAGTTATTGGTTTCGTAAATCAAGACCGATCTTTGGAACAAGGGTCGACCTATGCATAGTTCACATATTTTTGTATAAATTTCTTCATTTTGAATACCATGCAATATGTGAATAAGTATGCAGGTCTGATCCTATGAAAAAGCTTATATTAATATGCCTATGACTTGAATAATTAATAAAACCTACATATTAAGATCAAGAATCAAAGGGTCCAATGAATGCAAGTTTATGTTTTAAGTTCTGAATATGTGTTGGCTGCAAGTATGCTCATGTCATGATGATGATATGAATGTTTCACTGAGATGGATGTTCATATTCATATTTTTTATTACATTAGCCATATACATGTATATGTGTTAGATGAAGTATGAAAATAAATAAGATTTTTATTTATGCATATGCTCAAGTTTATGTTACAAGTATGATTAAGTGAATTTTCTAATACTTTATAAGAATGCATCCATGGCCTATAAAGTGGCTCAAGTTTTGATGTTGCATGAAAAAAACTAAGTATGTAATCAAGTAATTATGTGACATTAAAACTCAAAATACTTGCTAAGAGAGTGGCAAGTGGTACAAAATTTCGTGGGGCAAGTATGTTTCGAGCATAAAAGGTTGCTCCTCCCCTCCTACGATTTTATGGAGAAATCTCTGCATTAGAATGCAACGTAGAGGATATAAAGTACTCATGAGAAAAATTGATGCATCGGGTTAAAAGGTGTTGAGAATCTCTCTCGTATTAACGTCTCTCACCTCATTCTGGTGAATGGACCTGGTCATGCTAAAGCCATCCCTGTATGTAAAATACGTCTTGAGATATGGTTCTAATCTGGCAATATAAGTCTGTTTCGTATCAACAAGGTTAATAACTTAAGATGTATGTGCATTAGTTAGGCATTGCATGTATTATTTCAGAAATAAAATTTAATTAAAGATAAGAATTTATGCACGCATTGAAAGGCTTCAACATATGGTAAGTCATGCATATTAACTGCTCATGCATTTTAACTTCTTGAAATGTATGAATTGATGCTCTCTTGTTTAATTTGGTTGATTGAATAAGCATGACTAGTTGTGCAATTGTTTTAGTTAATTCCAAATGCTAAACTATGAAATTTCTATTGAAATTCCTGCTTTGAATTTCTGTCTTACAAGCTTAGTATATTTCACTCTACTGAGACATGTTTTGTCTGACCCTATATGGTTTAATATTTTTTAGGTAATGAGAAATAACTTACATGCGAAGGCGGGAGGTTGTGATGGAAACCAAGTCTACATTTCCTTTGCATTTACAAGATTTTTAGACTCTAATTTATTATTTGATTATTATGTTAATGGACAAAAGTAATTAATATTTTGAATGATTATGGACATTAATTTATTTTATGAAAGATGAAATCTATTTATTTTGAGTTCCCACAATCATATGGTTATGCATGAATAAGAGAAGTAGCATGCCAACTTTTAGACCCTATGAGTTTTTTCGTTGTTATATGTTAAAATATTTAAAGGTATTTAAAAAAAAATCACCATTTTCGGGTTTTAAAAATTAGAGTGTTACACTCGCACCCCAGAACAAAATGGTCTTATTGAGGGCAAACATCGACATGTCGTTGAAACCGGCTTGAGCCTCTTATATACTTTCTCTTTGTCTGAGTCATTTTGGGTCGATGCTTTTCGAGCTACAGTCTATATTATTAATCGTCTACCTACTCTTGTCCTTAACCGCAAAAGCCCATATGAGCTTCTTTTTCGAAAATCCCCCGACTATAGTCATCTTCGTGTCTTTGAAGCTTATTGTTATCCCCTGTTAACACCCTACCGTACCACCAAACTCCAACCTAAGACTATCCCCTGTATTTTCCTTGGCTATGCCTCTCGTCATAAAGGCTATCTTTGTTTCGACCCTTCTCAGCCCCGTCTTTATATTTCTCGTCATGTTTACTTTGATGAGTTCATTTTTTAACCCCCCTCTTCCTCTTCTTATTCTTCTTTCTCCACCCCTTCAATGTGGGCTTTTCCTCCTCCTATTATTTTACCACCTCCCGAGCTTCTTCTCCTGCCCCCCTCTGTAACGTCCCAAATAATTAACTCAAAAATTTTGAAGTAAATTTTTTTTCTAAAACCACAGCGGAAATGATTTATTAATTCCTCAGTCAATTTATTTGGGCGGTTACAAGTGATAGCATAGACTCAATAACATTAGGCGAATTAAACTCTTGCATTGAAATCTTATAAGTCATAAATTACAAACTTAATGAATTTAATATAGTCAGAGTTCCTCAGAACATCCACAAAAGATATGGTCTCATGGCACTGTCTGCAGCGACGATCGCAATTGCCCATCTTTATCTTTTTCCTAAAAATATTAATTCAGAAAGGGTCAAATTACCCCGTCTGAGTAAGAAGCATACTACCTATATGAGTGTGCTCAGTGTCATGTGTACAAGTATATGTGTTGCACATTTGTATAAGAAATAGCAAACATTTAAACAAGGGTTGAATATACAGTTCACTAAATTCAAGCCTTTCATGATCTATTACATAAAAGAAAGACATCAATGAACGATATATCTTATGAATGAATCACATTTAGGTTATCACATTTTGCATTTAAAGGAAAACATTTTTAAACTATGCATCACATGAGTGAATCACAATCATATTCTAACAATTGCAACATCAACCATTGTGTGAATACTTGAAGACTTTCAGAAGTGTATTAACTTTATGTTTTCTCTTGTTAATTACCCTGTAGGTACGCACAAGCATTCAACATCGTAGCAGATCGAGACCACACGGGGATTTGTTATGCTTTTCCAATTAATACCCCATATGACTAACCATAGGGAGGTCCAAAGAGGATGATTCACGACCGAGAGAGTACTCCTCAATGGCTAGAGCTAGAATTATGATGCATTTTATAACTTCTGTAGAAGACTTGGATCTACTACCTAAGACATATTGGTAGTCCTGACCCCCCTAATTCTGAGGACTGGGGATCGGGTGAGACGCCTCACTCTCACAAAATAAAATTGTCCTACAGAGCTTATACCATCTACCCTCTCCAAGGTAGACCATGGGTCCGGTAACATACACTGTCTTTTAGGTGTACCCAGAACCCTTAGAAACTGGTAACATATACCGTTGTTAGGTATACCCAGATTCCCGGGAAACCAATAATATATATCATTTTCAGGTATACCCAGAATCCCACATTTATATTATGTGTGCATATTTTTTCATTCTTGTTTATTTTTGTGTGCAAGTCATTGCACCACAGAAGATTTCCAAAATCCCAACCCACACTAGGGGTGATCTCAGTGTATGCACATTTCTCAACTTAGTGTGCAATAGGCACCAATACAGTTTTTCAGAATTATGGTTCAACCCGAGCCCAGTACGTTTATATGCATTATCTTAGCTTTTATTTGTGAGCTAAGGTGTACGTATCGTACCCTACTGGTTATGCTACCACATGGCATATCCTAATTTTAACGTTTCATCAGTGCTCGTATGGCACTATAAGAATTCTGTAAAACTGCAAACTGAGTTTTAAGCTTTCGCCTGATCATGATATGTCAAATGCCCTTTATTTAGCTAATTTTTGCAAGACAAGCATATACAAATCGGCACTGAATATGAAAATAACATTTGCATGCAATTGATTCGTATCATAAGTGCCCACATGACACCACAAGAGTTTTATATGCATAGCTTCAATATTATACCCTCATGCAACTGTAGTTTTTCTTAATTGAGCAATTATAACAAACCTATGCATTTAACAATAGGCGGTTCATGTATTGCACATGGGTTACAACGTTCATATATCTACCACATACAAAACCATATGCAATATGAATACATCATTGCTATCCCATTCATTTGACATATTCATCAATACATAACATTCTCTCCCTAAGTAGATAATAAAATCATTATGTTGTTTAAACATGTGCACTGCAGTGAGGTGTGCCATAACCAATGTATATCTACCTTAGTGAGTTTCAGACCTACTGTGAGTATGTGCATAGTAGTGAACTTCCAATGAAATACATATATCATTTAAAGGGAATGTAACATGTGAAATTGCCATTTTCCTATGTTTCACAAACTCAGAAATGATATAAACATTCATTTTAGGGAATAAATAGTGAAACATGCAACTTTTGTAAAAGTGTATATGTGTACACGATGATAGCCAAAACCATCCGAATTTCTATATTTCTTTAGATTGTCGAATAAAATGAGGATATGTATAAAATTGAGGTTTTGCGAATTCAAGCATTTGTCATTTAAAAGATCGCATCAAACCTTTGTCTCTCAAAAGGATTTAATATATATATGTATATAATACCTATACCCTTGAGACTACGGTCGGGCTGCAACGAATCATCGACACATAGCAATTTCGTTGTAGCTACAACTAGGCATAGTTAAAAGCCTCTCTCTCTCTCTCTCACACACACACACACACACACACACACACACATATATATATATATATATATATATATATATATACATATATACATATATATATATATATATATATATATATATATATATATATATATATATATATATATTTGAATGATTACAACCACCAATCATCAAGCATAGGGTATGTTAAACCAACAATTTTATAGTTCATATGAATGAGAAAACAATACACTAAAGTATGTCACAATACATAGAATGACAATCATCTTTATATGCACTGTTTTAGACCTTATTAAAGCAATACGTCATGCACAATGTGACTTGCACTTTCTTACCCTAACATGAACTAATAATAATGCCTTGTTGTACATACATGTATGTCGAATAGTAGATCTGTGGTTCACATGAATAAACAAAAAATATATATCAAAGATCTCAGAATGCCAAGAGATGGTAGTCATACACAGTTTCACATTACATTAGAAACAATTCAATGTCAGCATGATATGTATATTGAACATGACATTGTGATTTTGCACAATCAACCATTCACAAACATTAAATCTACAACGTCCTAACTTTAGCAACAAATGTGTTTTTTTTTGTCAGTCAATCTGGATGGAACCAACCCTGTCCCAGTTATGCTTCTACCTCAATGCCTTTGGGTCGATTAAGCATAACTATGCAACAACAGGCTGGAGTTGGATCAAACCCCAGTTCGATGTGTTCCCATGCTGATGACGACAACAACAGCTACAGGGTGCAGCAACCCCGTCCCCCTACCATGCTGGTCATGGTTGGGTTCAGGTCAGCAGATGTCAAGCTAAATCAGACCGACCAAGATGGTCAGGCCTGATTCCCCCATATTGCAACCAGTTACATGGTTAAAGTAGAGTCAAATTCTGATCAAGTGGTCCAACATACGATCACTTAGATCTAATAGTATCTTGCAGATCAAATACATATTACTTATCTATATAAGGCAATAAACCATTACAATGTAGTACGTGTGAATCCAATGATCCGGCGTAAGCCTTCAAATGGTAAAAAAAAAATCCTTACGTAGGTCTATACCCATATTCATAAGAACATGAAAAGAACCAAGATGAGATCTATACTAGATGACAATGCATTTTATTTTCTCTCTAACTACGTGTAGATGTAAGAATTCAATAAAACCCACATGGAAAGGTAAGCCTAATTTTCATTTTCAGACATGACATATACAATAACCATATTTATATCAAAGATTAAATGAGTACGTAGGTTCATGATTCCCTCTTAATAAACATACAAGTTGGTTTCTATGAATGTAAGCATATGCAAGATGATAATTAAATTTTACAAAACTACACAAGTTTGTAATAGATCAAACGTCTAGAAATGTATAGATCTGGTTTAAAAGATTATATGCCTATGCAATAAGGAATTTGAGACTATGCATATCTAAAGAAATATATATCCCCTTTTTTCTTCAGGAAAATTATATACATTATTATACATATGTAAAACCGGTTATAATAATTTATATGTGCAGATTATTGTACATACATTTGGTTAGTCTAACACGTATAGGTGCCCCATGGCACTGCACACACACATAGAGAGAGTATGCCCCTACCTTATCTTGAAGAAGCAAACATCCGAATTTGAGAATGCTCGGCTTCTCACGTGTTTTGCCCACCTTCCTGCTTTGTTCTTCCCAGAGGCAACAGAAGCAACCTGATTCACGCACCCTAATGGACATAGAAATCGCTGGAGAGAGAAAGAGAATGAAAAGAGAAAGGGTCGGATGGAGAGGGAAGGTTTTGTCCCTACACCCGATTTCTTTTTTAAAACCCCCTTCTTAATTCCCATTTAATTTTCTTGAAACCCCCCTTTGCCATTATTCCCTGTAACTCCCCTTTCAAAAAAATCATTTTTATTGCTTAGGGTTTCTTTCCAAAGGAGGAAAAACGTGAATGCCTCCTTCTTTATTCGGTTTTCTCACAATCCATTCATGAGGTTGCTCATTTAGAGAAATAGAAAACAAAACTTTTCATTTGTTGCCTAATAAATTTTGTATTGGGTTTCCCCTTTTAGGAATTCGTCTAGCCTCTTTTCCTTGAAAACATGTTTCTCTATTAATTTCAAAATAAATGAGGAGTTACAAAATTTTAAAGCAAAACGAATTGATTTTCTTTGGCAAAAAAAATCCGGTGCATAGGGAGATTTGATCTTGAGTCCTCCTCCCAAAGGGGCAACGAACCCCACTAGTGTACTACTTTCTATTTTGTTATAATTCTATCTTACTTAATTTACTTAAGTCTTTATAGATGTTAGGCATTTTTGACAAAAAACCACATCCTCTTGCTAAAATCTATGTATGTGGTCAATGAGATTTGAACTCGGGTTGCCTCATAACTAGGCAATACCTCTTGCCATAACACCACTTCACCACTTGTTGCATTATTGGTCTTTGTTAATTCATTTATATACGAATTGGTTTTCGATGAATCTCAAATACGAGTTGGATAAAAATTATATTTCAGATCTTCTGAACTTTCTAACTAGATTCTCGATTGAATTTCAACCATATTTGGATCCATTAAGATCCAATTGGATTTTAATTGGGTTTCGGATCCTTCCAGGATCCGAATCCATTCATCGTATATGAATCCAAATACTAGATTCATTTGATCCTATTTAGATTCAAGATCCATTTGGATCAAATCCATATCACGTTACCGTATTTATTTTGAAGAATTTTAATCATTTATTTATTTTGATAATTATCAAAATTTTGCAGGTCTTACACCCTCACCACCGACTGTTTCTCTTGACTCTTCTCTTTCTTCTTCTTCATCTACTCCCTCTTCCCCTGCGAGTCCTATTCTAGACCCACCTGACTTCTCTTCCTCTCTTCCATCTTCCTCGCCTATCTCTGAATCCATGGTTACTCGTCCACCTGATCATACTCACCACATGATCACTCATTCTATAACCAATTCTCTTAAACCCCATGCCCTGGATACTACTAGCTACCCTCTATCCCTTACCTACTTTAACTTTGTTCTCCTTACCCTTGAATCGACTATATTTAAACATGCTAACCTTGACCCTAAATGGCGCACGACTATGGCAGAGGAGCTTAACGCCCTTCGCCTTAACCACACATAGCACCTTGTCCCTCCCCATCCTCATTATAATGTTGTTGGCTTTAAATGGGTTTTTTCGCATCAAACAACATGTTGATGGTTTTGTGGCTCGTTATAAGGCACGTCTCGTTGCTAAAGGCTTTCATCAAGAGGAAGCTGTTGATTTTTTTTTAGATATTCAGTCTCGTTGTGACGCCAACCACCATTCGTGTTGTTTTTGCTCTTGCAGTTTTGTCAGGTTAGCCTATACATCAGTTGGACTTTAATAATGCATTTTTAAACAATCTTCTTTCTGAAGAGGTTTGTATGGCACAACCTTCTAGTTTTGAAGACCCTACTTTTCTTCACTATGTATGAAGGCTCGATCGAGCCCTGTATGGTCTCAAGCAAGCTCCACGTGCCTGGTACCAATGACTTAGCTTTTATCTTTAGTTCTGCGGGTTTCACATCTCTCTCTCCCTCTGATGCCTCATTTATTCTTCAAGATAGAGGAGTGATTCTCTATATATTAGTTTATGTTGATGATATTATAATCACTGGCAACTCTACAGTTGCTATCCAACAACTCATTCGACAACTTAGCATTGCCTTTTCTATCAAAGATCTAGGTCATCTCAATTATTTTCTTGTCATTGAAGTTCTTTGTGATTTGTCAAGGCTTCTTCTCTCTCAGCGTGCTTATGCAGTTAATTTACTTCATCGTGCTACTATGGTTGATGCAAAGCCAATCTCTACTCCTCTAAGTGCCACTGTTCAGCAATCCAAAGATGATTCATCACTGTTCCACGATTTTACCTTATATTGAAGCATTGTGGGCGGCCTCCAGTACCTCACCATTATGTGTTCTGATATTGACTTTGCGGTTAATAAAGTTTGTCAGTTTATACACCAGCCCACGGTTTTCCATTGGTATGTTGTTAAACGTATTCTACGTTATATCAAAGCAACTATTTATCACGACTTGTTCCTCTCACGATCCTCCTCTCGTCAGCTTAGTGCCTTCTCAGATGCTAATTGGGCTGGCAATCCTGATGATCACAAGTCTACAAGTGGTTTTGCCGTGTTTCTAGGATCTAACTTAGTCTCTTGGTCTTCTCACAAATAGAAGACTGTCGCTCGGTCTAGCACTGAAGCTGAATACAAATCTCTTGCCTGCGCTGCATTGGATCTTCTTTAGCTCAATTTTCTCCTCTATGAGCTTGGCTGTGAGCCCACTTCGCCACCCATTCTATGGTGTGACAATCTTGGAGTCTTATATCTCACTGCAAATCCTATTTTTCATGCCCGTACAAAAATGTTGAAATTGATTTTCACTTTGTCCGAGAGCATGTGCAAAAGGGACATCTTCAAGTTTAGTTCATCCACTCCTCAGATCAGTTGGGTGATGATTTGACTAAACCTCTTTCGTTCTCACGGTTTGCTTTTCTTTGAGATAAGCTCAACGTTGTTCGTTGAGCTTGCAGGGGCATGATAAGAAGTTGTAATCTACCTCCATATAAACTAAATGAGGACCTACCTACCAAGAAGTTTAATTCACCTGCTAATAAAGCAAATGAAGTTTCACATATCCAGAGGAGTCCATCGAATCTGCGCATTATCATTTTTGATAGAAATTATAAAAAATGATAATCCAAAATTATTTTTTTCATATTCCTGTTTTTATATTCATTGTAACTCTGTAATTATAAATAGAGCACTTGACTCTTTGGGTGTACAGTAGAGAAAAATTCAAGATTTACAAACTCATTGCAATCTTTTTAGGGTACACCCAAACTTGCTCAAATTGTTGGTAAGGAGAGTAATGAATCTTGGTGGTCATTAAAAGCCTTTAAAGCATATTAGCACCATGCACGGATCCCGTGTTGTCATCCCAGCCTAAAGGTATGATCAGTTGTTGGTTCCTCTTCGATGGACGGTGTTGGCGGGCTTCCTTGGGAGTTTAACAAATAAACGGATGGAATACAATGATATGATAGAATCATTCAAAGGTGTGTGGTTGGTAATGCCAGGATTAACCTTTTCAACCTTGAGAGATGGATTGTTTCTAATATCAGACACTTGCGAAAAGCATCTAAAGATCATGACGAGGAAGCATGCATGGATGGTGGGCGGAAGGACCCTTGTCACTAATTGATGGAGGTCGAGTCTCCTGTTGTGCTTAGGGGTGTCGGTGACAGTCCGAATTTGGATACATCTCCTAGATTTGTCCGCAGAGCTTTGGTTGGAGGATTCTATAAAGGCATCGCAAAGTCGATGGGAGAGGAGTATATCGGTGTTGATGCTATCACGCACTGGAAGGAGCGAAGGCAATTTGCTCGTCTGGGGATAGAAGTTCCTCTCAGTTTTCAGCCATCACCGAAGGTGGGGATAACCATTGAGAATGGGGCAGAAATCCTGTGCGAGATCGTTTATGAAAATAGTGTCTGATGTTGCTCATTCTGTGGCTCTATAGCCCATTCATCAAACTGATGCAAAGATAAAGCGTCAGCTGCCGAGAAGGAGGTTCCTCATGTCAAAGAGGATGGTCACAAGTCAAGGTGGTATGACGGCCACACAGGAAAGTTGTTGCTCCACCTGCAAACCAACAAGCAAACAGGTTTGGAATGCTGCAAGAGGAACATAAAGGGGGCCATAGATGTCAATGAACAAAGGGAGGATCCCTTTCTGTTAAGAGGGAAAGAGGCAGAACTGTGAACACCCCAAATTTTCCAAAAAATTTAAAAATTCCTTCTTTGCCCCTAGGTTCATCTTTTGAATAATCAGGACAATTTTTGATAAAATTTTCATTCATTTCATGGATTTGTTGGAAACTAGGCCCAATTTTCATTTCTAACCCATTTTCTGAAGGATTTTTCCAAAAAAAAGCAACGTTAAAAATCTCAAAAAACCTCTCTTGTGTAAATATTTCTCAAAAAATTCCCAAAAATAGTTTAATCTCTCATTTTCCTTAGTTCTAGAATTTTTTTCTTAAAAATACAAAAAATGTAGAAATTTTCAAAGAGAAAAGAGCAAAAAAATCAAAATCTCAAGAAAAGAACAAAAAAGATAGGAAAATCAAAAAGAAAAAAAACTTAAAAACCACCTTTTTGAAAAAATTGTCCTTTTAAAAAAAAAACCTTATTTTAGAAAATTTGATAAAATCAAAGGGGGTATTTGAAAAAAAAGAAAAGAAAGAGAGAGAGAAACCCTAAAATGGGCAGCCCTCTCTCTCTCTCTCCCGATTTCTCTCACATTCTCTCCATCGAAAACCCTCTTCCTCAAACCCTCCATCTTCGAACCCCCCCCCCCTTCCTCCGCCATCGATGCCTAACAGCCTCCCCTTCTAGAGATCTCTCTTTCCTCTTTAAAAAAGGGTCACGAAAGACCTCTTTTCCTCACCGCCTTCACCCTCGCACCCCTCTTTTCTTCATACATCGACTGCTTTCATTCCACCGATTTTCTCCTTCTTCTTGACGATTTTCCTTCTCCGTTCCTTCAGCAGTAGAGGGATTCCCCTCAAGCAACGAGAGATTGACAACAGTTACAACATTAATGTTGATCGATTGCCTCAGCAACTAGGAGTCTCTGCAAATCAGGAACTCCCAACAACTGGAAGTCGATCAGCCATTGCAGAAGCATCTCTTTCTACTGACCAGAGTACAGACTGCGATAGCAGAGAATATTGAAAGAACAAACCCATCAACCTGCAATCGGATTTTTATCAAATCACGATAGGTAGCCTCTTTCCTTTCCTGCTCTTTACGTTGCTCACTGTTGTTTCGATTTTGCATTATTATTTCTTGAAGTTCCCCTTTTGAGTTTCTTTTGTTTTGTTTTAAAATTCTGCAGAAATCTCACTTTTATCGTTTTAATCCTCCCATTTCATTTTGCTAAAATGCACAAAAGGTGGGGTCGACCTGCACATAGCAGGACCGACCCACCCTACGCGACATCAATGGAGCCCTTCAGTTCCAACACCCTTTTCCTCTCGTTGCAAATTTGTTTTTCTTCAGTTTATTTAACTTTCAACATTTTTTTCTCTTGTTTGGCTATCGGTTTCTTCTGTTCATATATCTACTACCCTTGGGTTTTAGATCTTATCGAATGTCTGCTAATCTTAGTCGTCTGTGATAATTCTAATTACCATTCTGTATCCATGGGCATACATTATCACCCTTTGTAACTATGGGAGCAATCCCAAAGTCACCATGGAATATACCTGAATCTTTGATATCACTGTCCCTGAGGGGGGGAAATGCTCTGAGAATGGTCATTCTTTGGTAAGTCTAGAAGGGCTTTTCAAAATGATAGTGAAAAGCAACGGTCATTACCAAATTATGGTGGTCGTGTTTGGCATGAATCAAGGAGGTGAATGACGAGGGAGCTTGGAGATTTGAAAGGGTCACGCTATAGGGACCCTCAGCCAGTGGAAGCAAGATTGATAAATGATGCAGAGTGCTTTGATGAATTTCTGTGGGGATTACATTTCCTTGCATCACAGTAGCCACACTCAGTTTATCCCAGCATTACATTTGCTTGCCCTTGATCTGTCATGTATAATCTGAATGACAATAAATTCAGCCTCTAGCATCAATATCACAACAATATTCGGTGTCATTACCTCATTCTCTGTAAGTGCATCCTCTCCCTTTCGTGGTCTGTTAAGGTTCCACTATGAATTAAACCTGATGCATAATAAGATCTATCATAATTTCTTCTGTTTTGACTCTGCTATGAAATCTGGTGGAACTAAGGTAGCATCTACTGATATTCGTTTGTTATTTCATTATGAATCGGGTGATTCACAACGAATTCGATCGGAGGATTGGGTCATTTGGTAAATTCAGGTTGTGGACATGTGGGAACCTATTAAGTTGAATGCTATTTATGGTAATAATTATTACCACAAGTAGTATTCAAAATCTAGGTTGTGGACATCTCTCACAAATCGAAGTCGTCATCGCAGAGTCTGATCCTTCGAGATTTGGTGCTTTGTTAGGAGACATTCTCAGACCTGTCAGGGTCGTCTTGAGACACTCTAAGATACAAATCGGCACCTGCTACAATATTCACTTTTGCCTCCTCTGTATTTTCTTTATTTACGTTTCCTGCATATTGCCTTATGTTGTATATACCTTGCACCTGAGTATTGTGCTTGCCTCTGTCTTCAGGATCAGTTTCAGAGTTGTTACTATGAAAATCGATTGATACAACTCAATTTGGATATGCAGATTTCCCCAGCAGCTATGCTGCAATGAATCTGCTCTGGAATTTCACAGTCCCTTTTATCTTTTGTATATGACACTATGTATTTGAAGTTTAAATATTCACCTGTCATATATTTTTGCAGTGAGGTGCTGATAGCCAAAATTTGCAATAAGCCAAAAAGGCTGAAGGTAATTTATCAATCTCTTCTTCTTATGTTTTCTCCACCTGCCATGTTAATTCCCAGTTACGTTGTTTCGCCATGTACATTACCCATCAAGATACAGCTTGATTTTATTTGGTTAAGATGAATACATGTGGTCTAAGAAAGGGACCAACTAGGTAAGCTTTTCTCGGGTTATATATTGTCCGAAATTTTGATATTGTAAGTGTGTTTAGTAAATAATAATAGTGTTGTTTGTAAATATAGGCACATTATCATAGGGGCATGTTATGAGCATAGGAAACTATATTGTGCATATTCTCATCACCTCAACAACAAACTGTATTGTGTGTACTATTTGTAAATTGTTTTTTTTTTTTTTGAATATAGCAAATTGGAATGTCTCAAGCCTTTCACAGATTTTGTGGTGTTTATCCATCTATAACAGTGTCAAGCACTGTTATAGCCCTTCATATATCCATAGCCATGCCAACCCTGATGTGGCTCCCATTTTTGCGCCTCTGGCAGTGTTTAAACCTGTTGTGATCCTTCTGTCACTTACATTTGTCAACCAACTAGCAGTTTCCATGTAACATTACAGCACCATGGTGCAAAAACCACCAACTATATATCGTACACTAATTGGCCAAAAGGCCACTGTGCTAAATTTGGCACACAAGGAGCCACATTTTGTACTCATAGCTCGGCGAGTCTCCTGATTCAGTCCATCCACCACACCACTGCCCAAATTAGGTAGTCCTGCTGCAAATAGTACTATGGCAGCACCCAAAACCCGTTATCAGGCACCTTGCTTCCCCAGCCAACACACAGTTTCCCAGCATGTCAAGGTTTTAACCTAATGTGACATCCACTTTCCATGCTTCACTGCACCTCTATGGAGTTCACCAATATCCTGCACCTCTGCAATACCATGCCTATCCCTTATCACTATCACAACATTTCACACTTTACACACGTCATCTTTTGCCTATACTCATCCTGTTGCCTTCCTGTTTATTGAATTTGTATATATGTCCACTGTAGCACCTCTTGCTACAGCCCCTACCCGTGTTATGGCAGTGTGATACCCGCTGTAGTAGAATAATACCCACATCCTAGCCCTGCCTCTGCACCATCAGCAATACCCATCATTCCACAACAGCATCTACCTTGCTGCCACGGTTTTTTTTTTTTGTAGAGAACACAGTCCCAATACCATCCTGTCTACAACCATCCCGTGGCTATGTCCCTGCTGCATTGATATACAATATGTTTGTGAAATTTTCTGGTTTACTGACTTAAACATTTGCTGGATTCTTCAAGAATTTTGGGCTATAGCCATCCATTCCTCAGCACATCTCCCTGTTGTGTATACCTTCATATATATATATGTATATATACATATACATACTCATATACATGTGAATACACCTATATGTATATATATACACGTATATAGGTACACATGTATCATTTCCATCATTTTTTCGTCATACATATCTTTTCACTATTTTGATTTTCATATGACATATGTGATTTTCCTTCTCTTTCTATTACTAACCTGTTTGCTTTTCAGGAAATATGTGGAAGATATCATTATTTGGGGTTGTACATTTGATTTTATCCATTGTACTAGTTAGGTTGGAATAAGAATCTACATTTTCAGTCTTAGATAGAATGAATGAGCATTGTAAAAGCATTGAACTACTTGTATTCATGCATTTCTTCCTTTATTCCTCAAAATTCTCACAATGGTGAAACACGGATGGCATGTGCACCGTTTTGTAAGAGGTAATTGATACTAAGTTGATGATCCACATCAATGGCCATAGTCAGGGTGTGGACAAAACTTAGCATTTTTATCTTTTACGAAATAACATTGGATCCACACTGGATCCGTTTTCAAAATTCATCATATTTTCCTTAAATATCTTCTTCTTTTATTAGAATTTAACTTAAAATTAATTCAAAATATATACCAATGACCATAGTCAGGGTATATTAAGAGTTAATTTTATTTTAAATTCTATAAAAGCACCAAATGTATTTTATTCTTCACCTGAATTTAAATATAGATTATTATATAATACATCCAATGACCATAGTCAAGGATGTATTATATCTTCAATCTTATTTTAATTCATTTAAAGAATGAAATAGCTTTTCAAAAATCCAATTTCAAAAATTTAAATTCATTCATCATTTAGGATAGAACTGCATCATATTTTCAAAACTCCTTTTTCAAAAACTCCAAGTGATGTAAATATCTTCCTCAATCTATTCTTATAAAATCCAATTCATCCTTTCATTTTCAAATTCAATTTCATTTTCAATCCCAAAGTTCAATTTAACTTTGAGATTTCAAAGTCATTTTTGTATTCAAAGTCAAATCAGATTTCAAAGTTCAATTTGACTTTGAAATTCCAAATTCATTTTATATTCAAAACCCTAATCAAACTCAAAGTTCAATTTTAGCTTTGAGACTCTTAATTCATCTTCTAAATTCCAAATTCAAAAATTCAAGGTCTAATTTGACCTTGAAATTCGTTTGTATATTCAAATTCTAAATTTCATTTTTCAAGTTCAATTTAAACTTGGAAGTTCTTGATTCATCTTCTGAATGTAACTCCAAATCCATTTTAGGATCCAGGATTCAACACTCATATTGGATCTCAGATTTCAGATCCAATTTCCTTATAGGATCCAGAACCAATTTCACTTTGGATCTTAGACTTTAGATCCAATTTTTCATTTTAGGATCCAGGATCCAATTCCACTTTTGGATCTCAGACTTCAGATCCAATTTCCTTATAGGATCCAGAACCAATTTCACTTTGGATCTTAGACTTCAAATCCAAAATCCATCTTAGGATCAGAAATCCAATTCTACATTTGGATCTTAGACTTCAGATCCAAATCCATTCTAGGATCCAGAACCCAAGTCCATCTTGGATTCCAAATCTCGGATCCCATTCTGTTTAGGATCCGGAATCAAATTCCAATTCTAGATTTCAATTCTATTTTCGGATCTAATCTGAATCCATTTCTATTCTTAAATACCATTTGATTTTCTCAGTCCATTCCAATTTTAAACTTCAAAATTTAAATTCAATTCCATCTCAAGTATTCATTTCCTTTCCTAAATTCAAATTCAAAATTCAAAGTCCATTTTCGACTTTGAAACTTCATTTCCTTTCATTTCAAAACTTCATTTCCTTTCATCTCAAGTTCTAAAGTCAAATTCAATCATTTCTTCACTCCCTTATCAAGTTCATCTCAGAAAACTTGGAAATTTTTCAAAACATTCTTTTCGAAAGAGCATACATCTTTGCATTGCACAAGTATGATTCTTTGTGCATTTAGAGTTAGAATAAATTCTTAGATTATATTTAGGCAAAGTAAAAGGCATAGATTCGATCCTTGGTTCGATTACCCCTGGTAAAGGCGCCAGGAACGGTCGAACCTCGTACCGACGAGCAAATCCCGTCTCTCCATTTTTCCGCAAATTTTTCAAAACGGTGGCGAGTTAAATTTCTAAATATTTTCAAATTAAGGTCAAGTGAGACCGCGCAAAAGAGTTCATCTTCTCTCTTTCTTTTCTCTTATCTCTCTCTTTTTCTTTCTTTTATTTTTCTCCCTTCAAAAAGAAGGAAAATAGAGGTTAGAAAAGGAAGAGAGAGAAAACCACAAGAGGATAGAAAAAATTTTGCGATGATCACAAGAACCCATGAGAGGGGCAAATGCAGGGGTAAAAAGGAAGGCAAGGAGCCTATGCAAAATGATCACATAAGCAACCACCTGGGCTTAGACTCCATGGTGGAGGTTGGATAAGTTGTGTTTGGAGCTCGAGGAACCTCACGAATTAGAGGAGGGGACACAACTCGTGGGAGGGAGATATGGATCGGTCAATCACAAATTGTGAGGAGGAGACATATGAAGACACATTTCCTCTGAGGGGTGTTTGACACCCAAGGAAAGTACAAGGAGGCCCCAACAGCATGATTCCCATGAAAACGACAAAGGACCATCAACATGTCTAGGGCGAGCTTTCCCAAGTAAGTCTGTCTAACTAGATTTTCCTTTCCCCCCCAAGGAAGGTGGAACTGGCTGGAGCCCAGTTTTGGACAAGACCCTTGGCATAGGGGAGGGTTTAAATATAGACTCAGGTTTGAAGCTGTGTCTTTCCAAGTTCCCCATTCTGCTTGATTCAGACCCGGGCTCGGGAAATCAAGGAAAGTATTATGTGATGGGGGCATTATAGAATAGGCATCAATAAAACAGAACAGGGAACCACGAAGAATGAGAGAAATCTTCAAAAGAAATGGTAGCCAGTCACGTCTTGTTGCTCTGAGAGATAAGAGCAACCTGGTAGGCCGGAAGAAATATGAGCCAAAGTTAAAATGAAAGAGAAAGGGAGATAAGGAAATCTATTGTTTTGAACCTACGAAAAAGAGACAATGAGGTGTCAATTGAGGAAGAGGGACGACAAGGGGTAGACCTGAAAACACAATTTCAACCCCAAAATTTTCCAAATAAAGATAATGGTGTGGAACATTAGGGGTATGGGGAGGAAGTGGGAAAGGATGCATATTGCAGAAACCTTTTGTAGATCGAAGGTCAATATGGGTTATAGAGGGGCTGATGCCCCAAATCCAAAAGGAGTTTAGATCTTATGACTTGTATGGTAATTTTGAATCCACGACAAATAGTAGAAACCCAACCATAGTTTCAGTTGAGGTTATAATGAGCATATATAAGCTTGTTTCAGTCATTGTTGCGCAAGTTGGGGAAGTTATTGTGGTTTAACAGAGAGATGCCAAGAACTGTGAACCCTTTTGGAATAGCACTCAAACGAGGTTCCCTAGATATCCCTCAGATACTAGAATACAATTTGTTCGTTGGAGGAACTAAGAGGATCGTGCTATGGACATCCAGACAACAAGCGGTTCAATGAGATTGCAAATTACAGTCTTACAGGGCTCCATACTGCTTTGGGGAGTGTGCATGTGGCATAACATCCAATAGGGGAGCATGTATCGAACAAGACGACTTTACATAGTCTTGGTTAACTCCAAATGGGTTAGCAAATTTTCCAATATAAAAAGCAAGGCTAACTTCAACAACAATCTTGGATCGTTGTAGTTTAGAAGTTAGCAATCCCAAGAATAATAGGCTAGCCGCAACCTTCGAGTTTTTCTTATTTTGGTCCAAGTCGGAGGAATATGAAGCTAAATAGATGACCAAAATTCAAGGTTGTGCCATGTATAAGGTGGTAGCTCAGTTAGATGCTATCAAGAGAAGGCTGTTTGATTGGGCAAAAATGTTGGTGGGCCATATCCCAACCAGAAACAAATTAATCTCCAAGAGCTCGGGTTGAAGAGGGTGCTTTGAAGGTATAGCGAAGGAACTGGCCTCCGCGATGAACTCCAAATCCTTTTAGAGATGGAAGTCCTTTTGGAGGAAAACAGCTAGATGCAAATGGCTTGCTGAGGGGATAGAAATACTGACTATTTTCACTCAATAGTGAAAAAACAAATCATGAAGCAGAAAGTAATGAGGTTGGTGCAGGAGGATGGATCGACCATAAGCGTTCAGGATGAATTAATGGCTAAAGTGAGGTTCTTTTTTGAGAAATTATTTAAAAGGCCCCCCTCCACAGTAGAGCTGATCCGGGGGTGTCAATGGAGGAGAGTAGGCAGCTATGAGGGAAAGTGACAGATAGGGAAGTGAAGGAAGTTTTGCTCGAGGTTGAGAGTGCCTGGGGCTGGATGGTTTCCCCAGGCTCTTCCAAAAATTTTGGCATATAGTGGGACACAATGTTAGCAAAGCAATTTGCAACTTTTGTTAAGATTGGTCAGTTGTTAAGAAGGGTGAATGGAACAAATATTATTCGTATCTCCAAATCAGAAGGGGTTGATCGACTTAGTCGATTTTGGTCCATCAGTTTGTGATTTTTTTTTTTAACTGTTGAGAGAGATTTTGAAGTGAATTATTAGCATAACCATAGAGCCTTTCTGAAGGGGAGGCACATCCAAGACAACATTTTATTGGCCCACGAATTAGTAGATTCTTTGGCATCAAGTAGAAGAAATGTGTGATCTTTCAGACAAACCTCAAAAAATCCTACGACCACGTTGATTGGCCATTTTTGAAAGGAAAATTATACTTCTTTGGGTTTACCAGAGAGTAAAGGGAGAAAATAATGATGTGTGAATACTATCTTTTGTAGTGGTGCTCAACAGCGAGGCTTCTGAACAATTTTGTAGTAGAGGATCAGGCAAGGGAACCTGATAGTCTCCATACTTGTTCCTTCTTGCGATGGAGCGTTTAACTCGACATTTATCCTTGGAGGTAGAATGAGGGATCATTTAGCTGATTCCAATCAAGGGTTTCACCTGGCACCACACTTTCTATGTTGACGACAAACTTTTCCATGTGCGGGACAAAAGAAACTCAATTAAGGAGTTCTTGAATAGCATTGGCCGGTTAGAGATCCTCGAGTTTGTTAGTAAGCAAGGCTAAGTCTGTCTTTATTCCCTTTAATCTCTCGCTAAGCCACACTAGAACTATCCAAAGATAGAGTGGACGATGCCCCCACAACCTTACCAATCACGTACTTGGGACTTCTCCTATTCGTGGGAAGCCTAAGTGAGGATATGTGTAGTAAACCAATGCTGAAGTTTTATGCAAAGCTGAAGACATGGAAAATGGCCACAAATCACTTTAATAAGATTTGTGACGGCAACTTTCCCGAGCTATTGGATGAGCAGTTTCAAGTTGCTCGCAGCTGTGATCAAGAAACTTGAGGCTATCATGTGAAGTTTTCAATGGCATGACCAAGAGAATAAGAGGCATAATCATCTGCTTAGTTGGAAACAAGTATGCAAATTAGGGTTGGAAGAAAGCTTGGAGATAAGAGAGTTTGAGGAGGTTAACAGAGTGTAGTTGGGGCAGTTAGCATCGAAAATTGCAAATTGTACAGAAAATCTGCAGGTGGACCTGGTAAGGATCAAGTACTTGAAGCTCGAGTCCATTTGGATGCCAATGGAAGGGTCGGATATAGGATGGAGGTTTCCTAATTTTTGGCAGTTCTAGATCCAATTATGGTCTGAATTCCGATGTATTTAGTTGTTCCGGGTCTGAACCATTTGCATCCCTAATACGAGGAGCAACCTGGATATAAATTAATAAAAAATAACCATATTTTATGACAAAAACATTGTATTTTTTGAAAAACCCTATAATTTTCAAAAAACGAAAAATAACCGTACTGTACGATAAATTTAACACATTTTCTGAAATGCTCCACAATTTACCAAATTCGTCAAATGAAAAATAACGCAGGGTCTCAATTTTTTCTAGATGCTTTTACCCCTTATAGTTGCAAATTTTTTATTTTCGCAGGTCATGACACTAAAAGTTGGACTTGCGAAACTCGTCAATAAAATTGCAATTGATATTGGGATATTCCAAAAAATATTGCGAAACTCGTCAATAAAATTGCAATTGATATTGGGATATTCCAAAAAATATTGCGAAATTCCAAACAACTTGCGAAACATGTGAAGTGTATCGCAAGTCGCATTGTGAAAATCCTTTAAGTGTTGCAAAAATCCTTTACCTTGCAAAATTTCTAAGGAGTATTACATGAACTATTACAAAATTATTAAAAACTTGCAAAAGTCCTATATTGCAAAATTTTCAAAGAGTATCGCACCAGCATTGCAAAATTCCTTTTTCTTGCAAAAATTCTATCTATATAAATGACGCTTTGTTTCTCAAACCCTTATTTGCAAGCAGATGCCCTATTTTCTCAAGCCAAGGGTTCTTTTGGTCAACAACCGATGGTCCCAAATCCTTTCGACGATATTTTAATGACATTCAAGCGATATTCATGCTTTGTAAAAATCCTTCATCGACGACGGTTCATCAGCAACAGTTCGCTGACAGTAAAAAACCCTGAAAGCATGGACAACACTTCATCGGTGGTGATGGGTGACACTTCATCAACAATGAGTTTTTTTAGTAAAAGCATAGGCGACACTTCATCGACAATGAGCTTTTTTAGTAAAAGCATGGACGACACTTCATCGACAATGATTTTTTCCGGTAAAAGCATTGGTGGTGAGAAGATCGACAACACTTTATCGATAATGAGTTTTTTCAGTAAAAGCATGGGCAACACTTCACCGACAATGAGTTTTTCCAGTAAAAGCATCAGTGGTGAGAAGATCAGTGGCACTTCATTGATGGTGAGTTTTCTCGATAAAAATATCGGCAGTGAAAAGATCAATGATACTTCATCGGTGAGTTTTTTTGGTAAAAGCATCAACAATGAGATCTTATGGTATAGGTGGAATAGGAAACCAAAAGTCCACGAGTTGTTCGTAAGAGCTGCATTATTATTATAGAGAACGTGAAAGATGATGGTGCAGAAGGCATCCGCTCTAACAAACTATGATAGCCAAAAAGATGTGTTGGACAATGATGATGTAGAGTCAACGTAGCTCTTAACCAACGTTCGTTCGATCACATGGTAGTGAGATAGAAAAAATCAGAATAACAACACAGAATATAGAATCAACAATGAAATACTATATTTTCTCCCTATCAAAGATCTAGTGATATACAACATTCTTGAGGGCCAAAGAGATGGAGATACCTCTACACATACTTTATTTTTTCCCCATCAAAGAGACAACTAGAAGCAACATTCTTGTGAAAGAATGAAATAAATGTAATGTATGAGCGACTTTATTTTATGAAAGAATGGAATGAATGCAATGTATGAGCAACTTTATTTTGTAAAAGAATAAAATGAATGCAATGTACGAGTGACTTCAGCCACGTGTGCCAAGAATTGTAGGGAAACAAAAAAAATAACAGAGGAAGATCAAGACGTTAAATTTCCAATGCCACAAAGATCACATCGATCTGATAAACGGTTGAAAAGAAACGCCTTCTGGAACACAGATTGTTCAATTGTAACTGTCTACAAAACAATTTTCTGTTTTAATTTTGGATCACAGAAACGAGAACCCTAAAGGGGTTTTCGGTTCTGACTCAAAACAAGAAACTTTGAGATCTGTGTCTCAACATTCTAATGGCTATAAAAGTGTGTGTTTTCAATATCGGTTGACTGAGATATAGATCTGAGAACATAGGTTGTTTGCAAATTTTTGAGGAAATTCACAATGGGGTTGTGAAATTCGTGAGGTTCGCCATAAGAAGGGTAAAAAGGTTATAAGAAAATTAGAAACCTGCGAAATTGTTCATTTGACGAATTTGGTAAATTGTGGAACATTTTTTTAAATACATCATTTTTGTCATACAGTACTATCATTTTTTGTTAAAAAAATTTGCTCGATGTCCAAAATACAAAATGTTTGGCTTTAAAAAAACTATTTTACCCTTGGCACAATAGATCTTCTCAGGTTTGCGTGAACCTGAGGAGGTCCACTGTGCAAAGGGTAAAGTAATCTTTTCAAAGCCAGACATTTGCGATTTTGGACATTAGGTGAATTTTTGAAAATTATAGAGTTTTTCAGGAAATGCATCATTTTTGTCTTACAATACTGTCATTTTTTGATAAATTAAAGTATCCCTGTGCCAATTTTATTTATAAATTGGACTCAAATTGTTCCCTTGCGACTTACATTGTACACTTGCGCTTAGAGTCTGCTTTGCTTTTGTTGAGTCTGATGTAAGTTGCCCGATTCAGGTGAATCAATACCCCAAAGGGGCAGCCCGTATACTAGAACTGTAATAGCCTGCGGGCAAAATTGTGAATGAAGTAAATGCGTTGAGCTTTCTTTTGTTCACCTTCGTTGTGATTGCAATTTCTCTCCCTATATTCTTTCTTGCACTCTGATTACAAGCTTCTGCGACCGGCAAGCGAGCTGACAAGTAGGTTTGCGGCGGTGAGGAGGGACCGTCGCGCCGCACTGGCCCATTGAAGGAAATAGGCCCGTGACAAGTGGTACCAGAGCCCGTTCTCATGCTGGAGAAGTGACTCCGGAGTCGGTGTCGACAGACACGCTGACAGGCTGCGATTTATGAGCAAGACATTATGGCGCCTTATCAAAACTTACGCAACACCAAAGGCAAGACAGTTGTCGAAGCTGAGGAGATGGGTTCACCTCGGGGCCAAGAAGAGTTGGCTGCAACTGTTAACAAGTTGGTGGAAGATGTGACTTCGCATGAGGAAGTGATTTCACGCGCATGTGAATCATTCAGTGGACTCAATAATGTGGTGGCGAGCCTGCAAGAGTAGGTAAACTTACTAATGGGCCAGGTCACTTCGTTGACGACTACAATGGTCGACTTGCAGACTGAAGTAGGGGAGCTTCAGTTGAAGAACCGTACGTTGCAGCGGACGGTGACCCTAAATGGCGAAAATTGTGAGAGGCCATCAAGGATTGATGTGCCAAGACCTGCGAAATTCAATGGTTCTCGTGATAGCAAGGTCATTGAGAACTTTTTATTTCAAGTAGAAGACTACTTGGATATCCAGAATGTGATCATTGGGGATCTGAGGATTAAGGCCGCAACGGCCTTACTTGATGGAGATGGCATCGTTTGGTGGAAGCGAAATCGCAGCGACATAGAGAGGGGTCAATGCGTGATAGACACCTTTGACGACTTCAAAATGAGTTGTGCAATTCTCTTGCGACTTATATTGTACAGTTGCGCTTAGAGTCTGTTTTGCTTTTGTTGAGTCTGATGTAAGCTGCCCGGTTCAGGTGAATCAATACCCTGAAGGGGCAGCCCGTATACTTGAACTGTAATAGCCTGCGGGCAAAATTGTGAATGAAGTAAATGCGTTGAGTTTTCTTTTGTTCACCCTCGTTGTGATTGCTTCTTGTGATTGCAATTTCTCTCCCTCTATTCTCTCTTGCTCTCTTGCACTCTGATTACAAGCTTCCGCGATCGGCAAGCGAGCTGACAAGTAGGCTTGCGGCGGTGAGGAGGGACCGTCGTGCTGCGCTGACCCATTGAAGGAAATAGGCCCGTGACACAAATGTTGAAGCACAAAATGATACCAATGACAGGTCTTGATGAGTTTGGATAAGGGTCCAATTAGAATTGATGACCTATGTGCAAAATATTTTACTTGTTTTGGTCGTTTTTCCCTTTTCAAAATTTTGTAATATTAGGGTGCATTTGTATACAGCCAACAAGTGTTCTTACTCTTCAAACTTTAGCAAAGAAAGTTGTTATAATCCTTTCAAATGACACATTCGCTAAAATCATTACCACCTAGACAATAGGCAATTTGAATTTTTGAAAAAATGGCCCACCGCCCAGCCTGCATGGCCATTTTATAGGCAAGGAGCACCAGTTTGGAGATGACAAAGTCGACTGGGAAGTAGAAATCCTCGACCTTCGCTAGCACGTCCTCAAGAATGCCGTGAGGCACCTTTATAGAACGGTCAGCTAGCTGAAGGGTCATAGGTGTAGACTTTATCTTCCCTAATCTAAAGTAGTCATAGAAGAAACCAGGAAGAATATTGACGCTCACTCCTAAATCTAGCAATGCTGGCTTCACCTTGATTTCCCCTATCATGCATGAAATGATGGACGCACCACGGTCTTGCAACTTAGGTGGCGTTTTGATGCTGGAGCACCTGACTCACTTGCTGATTTAGCATGGGTATGGTGAAATCACATGGAACACTTTAGTGTGTGGCTGCACCTGATCCACACTCCATCTTCTGTTGGGCCCCACAGCTCAGGCTGTTCCCCCAACGCGAACCGGTGCACCTGATCTGCCCTCCAGTGTGGATGGGTTGACAAGGCTGTTGTCCCAGCTGGGCCAGGCCTCGGCCCACTTTGGGCTGGCCTAAGGTCTAAAAAACTGGCCCGAGGGCCTCTCGACCTGTTGCCCACCCCTACTGAAAACAAATGCTATCAATCTCATGCAAGTTTACTGATTTGAGATAGAATTCTACCGTTTTATATGTCCCATTTCTATTTTTTTAACATCAATAAAGTGTTTTTGTTTGTTTTTCTAATAACAAAATTCCTATTCTTGTTTTGTTCAAGTTAAAACCACACCATGCATGAAGGTCAGCCTTCCCCTTATCTTCTCTAAAATGAATTTTCCTTAAAATTGACACAACTCATACACTATGGAGCTTATCAAAACAAAATACCTCAAAACAAAATTAGATGATCGTCGTTAGTATTTACATGCAAATTCTGCACTCTCACTGATTATTTACTGAAACAGTCAACTCTCAAACCTCATAAAGTGCACAACTCTTGTAGAACCTAAAGGCCTTTTCCACTAAAAACATGACCTATTGAATTATCCAACACCTATGGACCAAATAAGGTACAAAAGGTTACATGGTGTGTTCACTAGCAAAGATGTTCACAAACTCCTCCAGTTCAAGAACTGCAGCATCCTTGTCGTCTTGAACTGCAACAAGTACTGAAGTTGCAATACCAGCAACAATGCCTGCAAAATAGATTCTCGAGTGAGGACTGTATCTGCATATGAAGGATACAAACAATGACATATATTTGCTACAATCATTTGTACATACAATCTAGTAAAAAATGCTCCTTTTCCCATATTTTTTCATTTTTTTTGGATCTAACCTTATAGATGTGATTTAAAAAACAGGTTTTAGGCCATATGTGTTTACAACATGCAATCAGTTTTTTCAAGGGCTTCAAAAATCAATGGCTTACAATGTCTCAAAATTTCATGACTCAAAAAAATAATAGCATTGAAAAAATATGACCCAAGACACCATCCTTACCAAACAAATCATGTTGAACACATGATTTCCTAACTAGATTGCATATACAGTAGACAGTAGCAAATATGTGTCCTACAAATAAATACCGATAATATATTCATGGCCACTTTCTATTTCAACTCATTGAACTTTTTCCCTAAAAGGTATATCAACTGTGGTGCTTTTCGCGAAACCGAAAAGGAGACAACAGAAAGATTGACTTAGATCCACTGTGACACAAGAAATCCAAGCCCACCACCAGCTAGTCACTGTTTATAAGACCAATGGCAAAATATCCAAAGCTCTCCATGTCTATACATATTCCATACGGATGCAAATGGGTCAGATCCAGGATGGAGGTTTTGCAATTTTTTGTTGTTCTGGATCTGAACCCTTAGCACAGCATTCCATGAATAGGAACAAACTCTAGACAAAGGTTGCCATGAAGTCAACATGACATGAATTTCCATTTTACCATTTTCAACAACTCCTGGTATGGCATTGATGCTCCTGTCCAGTTCAGCCGGATCTTGAATTCCTCCAGGAAAACTGTTGTACATGGCATGCACTAAGTTGCAAATTTAGCAATCTAAGAAGTAAAAAAAAAAAATGGGAACAGGAAAATTTAATTTAATACAAAAACTGAAATAAAATGAAAACATTGTCTCAGATGGAAGGCCAACTTTCTTTATAATAAGGTCTTCCAAAAGCATAATGCATGTTTAATTTGGATTAGTCAAAATGGCCACAAGGCTGCAAATGAGCAGTTTATGGCATGAATATCAAAGAACAAGCTATTATTTGTGGTCAAATTAGGCTTTTAGTGAAGACCATAATTCATGCTTTGTTTGGATCAGTCAAAATGGTACTCTTTTTGTTAGGCAAGGTGGGGATAACCCCAGTGGGATTTGAATCTGCAACTAGGGGTGGGCAACGAGCCCGGCCCATTGGGAAAACCCTGGCCCACGGCCTGCTCGTTAGGCCCATGGGCCTAATCGGGCTGGGCCAATCTTGGGCCTAATCGGGCTGGGCCAATCTTGGGCCTAATTTATAGGCCCAAGCCCGGCCCGTGGTGGGCTGGGTCGGGCTGCCCAGCCCATTGCCCACCTCTATCCGCAAACCCTCAGTTATGATAGTGCGATCTAACCATCCAGCTATCTCATAATAACCCACATATTGTTCTTAAAATTCAATATCTGTCAAATATTAGACAACCTAAGATATGAACACAAGTATGTAATAATCAACACCGTCTCTAAAAGCACAAAAGGTACAACCATTGGATTCTATGAAGACTACTAGGAAAAGAGTCTACCTCAACCTAGTAGAAAATTGGTCAAATGGTAATTTCTGAAAAAAAAGAAAGAAAAGAAAAGGCTTACACGTGAGCAGGTATTAGAGCAAAGTTATATACCTAGGTGAATCCTATTGTAAGTTACTATACAAATGATTATGCATTCTTACACACGAAGAATGACATGACATACAGACTGCAATTCCTTTCAATATTTGAAGGGATTCAGGGAATTATCTGCATGCATCAACTATGAAGTGTAATTTCGTGCTACTTTACACAGATACATCTATGGCCAACACAAAAAAGAAAAGCACATATACACCCATATTTTGAGAGAACATATTGGGTCACAGGTTGCTAGAAATTGGCAAATTTCACCCTTCTTACTAACCGTCACCAACTGTAAGTTTCTGTGCTTGTTCGTGCCAGAAAGCACGAATATGCAGGATGTTCCATGCATTTATGTCTCTGAGCACATACATGCATAGAACATTTTTCAGGTCTCATTGTACAGCAAGACAAAGCCACACTAGTTTTCAGTCTCACCAGCAACAGAATCACAAGAAACAAGTGAGGTATCCAAATCCAAAAATGTACCCAAAAAGATTTTTGCATCTTTTGCAGACATGGTCATTCTTCATTATCAATTAAGGTTTTTTTTTATTTTAACGAGAGAGAAAATAAAGGCATACCTCACATCAACAACCATATTTCCCAGGTCTGTGATCACTGGTCCATCTTTCCTCAATGCTGATCGTATTTCAGGAACTGCCATCCCAATAATATCATTGTTAGTCATTTCTGTTCAGTTTTATAATTTTTTAGCTTCTATAAAGAAACCCCATGTAATCCCTGGCAGCGTCCAAGGCACAGGCTTGTTTGCTGTTGACATAAAACAGGTCCAATAATGCCATCTCTAACCTCCTCCAAGGGCAACAAGCCACCTGAGAACAGGTGTAACAGCACCAGGTAGAACTTCCACCTACAAATAATTTGCAAGTTGGATTTTCAAGAGGCCTAGGGGGAAAACAGAAAAGAATTTGACCAAATTTTCTTTTTCTTCCTTTCTCCAGTGTATGGAGGCATACAACATAAAATAGTTTCCCTCATAGCGCTATGCTGGTTTAGAATGAAGACAAATACTAGTCCCACAATAATATTGTCAAGGGTTTTTCTCTCAAGACTTTAAAAATAAGCAGCTTTCTCCAGTAAAAATATTGAGGATTTTTAGCATATGAAGAGTACATAATCTTGGAAACCAAAAAAATTGAAAATTTGAATTTCAGGAAAAAAATGTGATCCTCTAATATTTTAAATTTATCATGATATTGTAATAAAATGGTGGTCTCCAACAAATGCACAAATAACTCACAAACAAGTGTCTATTGGAGACACTACAAGCATGACCCTTGAAAGGGTATAAAGGGAAGAACACTTGAAAAATAAATAATACTTTATTCATGAACAAAATGCTTAAGAAGCATAGTTCTTTACATTGAAGGGGTTCACCCCTATATATACAAAAAAATGGGAGAGAGAGGAGAGCTCATTTTGAGCTCTCCAAAAAGAGACGTTGGATTCCAACGTCTCTTAATATAGCTGTTGGACTACAGTCCAACAACATTTATTATTATAAACAGCATTTATTATAGCTATTGGACTACAGTCCAACAGCTACTTGCACAGTCAAGTTCCGATCAAAATATCTAGTTTCTATTGAACTAGATGCTAAAAAAGAAAATAAAAAATAGAAAAATAAAATAATAAAAGAAAATATAATAATATTAAATAATATATATATATATATATATATTGCAGTTTACATTTTAACACTCCCCTTCAAACTTACGGTACAATGAGCGAAAGTTTGTCTAAGAGGAAGTGAAATCTGGGAGCAGCGAGAGGCTTGGTGAAGAAGTCTGCTAATTGATATTCTGATGTAACATATGGCAAATCAATGGTTCCATGTAAGTATTCCTCTCTGACATAGTGACAGTCCATCTCAATGTGTTTAGTGCGCTCATGGAATGTCCGGTTGCTTGCAATGTAGATCGCACTTTTGTTGTCACAACACATCTTTGAAGCTTGCGTTGCTTTAGCTCCCATATCCGCTAGCAATCGTCTGAGCCAAACAACCTCCATAGTGGTGGTTGCCATGGCTCTGTATTCAACTTCGGTGGAGGAAAGAGAGACTTTCTGCTGCTTCTTGCACCTCCACGAAATTAAGGTTTCACCTAGAAACACACAAAAACCAGTAGTTGAGTGTCTATTATTGGAATCACCTCCCCAGTCAGCATCAGTATATGCAATTAAATTTAATGAAGATGAAGCAGACAAGAAGAGTCCTCGTGAAAGAGAGGATTTTAAGTATCTAATAATACGCAAAATCGCTCTCATGTGCACGGAGGTGGGAGCATGTTGAAACTGACTGACTGTATGAACCGCATGAGTTATATCTGGCCTAGTAATGGAAAGATAAGAAAGAGCTCCAACAAGTTGTCTATAAGGAGTAGGATCATCAAGAAGTTCTCCATCATCAATTTTCATTTTAACATTGACAACTTCTGGAGTGTCTACTTTCTTATCATCTGTAATTCCAGACCTAGAAACGATATCAAGAGCAAATTTAGATTGAGATATCAAATACCCCCGAGGGGAATAAGCAACTTCAATGCCTAAAAAATATCTTAATAAACCTAAGTCAGTCATTTCAAAGTGAGTTTTAAGAAGAGATTTGATATTTGCAACTCCCTGTTTGTCGCCTCCGGTGATGATCATATCGTCCACATAGAGAAGAAGAATAATGATGCCTGCATCAGATTTCTTAACAAACAAAGCAGTGTCAGTTAAACAAGGTTGAAAACCAATATCAAGCATAACATGACTAAATCGGTCATACCAGGCTTTTGGAGCCTGTTTAAGACCATAAAGAGCTTTTTCTAGACGAAGAGCTTTACCCTTAGGGATACTAATACCAGGTGGGGCTTCCATGTATACTTCTTCGACGAGATTCCCATTCAGGAAAGCATTTTTGACATCTAATTGTAAGATAGGTCATGTTCTAATGGAGGCCAAGGCTATTAAAGTTCTAACAGTGGTCATACGGGCCACAGGAGCAAATGTTTCTTTATAATCGATGTCATACTCTTGGGCATATCCTTTTGCTACTAAACGGGTCTTATATCTTTCCAGGGTCCCATCACTTTTGGTTTTGACTTTGTATACCCACCTACAACCTATAGGTTTCTTACCCGGAGGAATATCTTGCATCGTCCAAGTATTGGCCTTTTCTAGTGCATCCAATTCTATTTTCATGGCTTCTATCCATTCTATATGATTTTTTGCTTAAGAATAGGATGATGGTTCAACATATGATTGTATTAATGTAATGGCGGCCCTATACGTGGGTGAAAAAGATTCATAAGACACAAATTTTCCTGGAGGTTTAGAGATTCTAGACATTCTTCTAGGTGAGACTTCAGAGTATTTTTGTAATGCACATGGAAGATTTTGCTCTCTACGTCTTGAATATTATAGACTAACATCCCTATGGATTTGCTCTTCATTATCATCATTTTCAACAACAATAGGACTTTGATCATTGTCAAGGTCACATCCAACATCACATTCATTGGATTTTGAAGTTGGATCAATTAAAAACGAGTATTCAGTGACATGGATTTTTCAAATTCAAAGAAGCTTTCTTTTTCCAAAAAAGATACATTTCTTGACACATATAATTTGTCATTTTGAAAATCGAAACACCTGTAGCCTTTTTTATTATCAGCATATCCTAAAAAGGCACATGGGATTGCACGAGGAGAGAGTTTATCATTTCTGTTGGTGAAAACAAAACATTTGCATCCAAAGACTCTTAATCTAGAATAATCTGGAGTTAAATTAACAAGCTTTTCTATTGGAGTTGTATTCTTTAATGAGGAAGATGGCATCCTATTAATGAGGTAGGTGGCAGTTAGGACCGCTTCAGCCCAAAAACTTTTTGGAACTTGATTTGCAATTAGCAATGTCCTAGTAGTTTCCATAATGTGCCGATGTTTGCGTTCGGCTAGGCCATTCTGTTGTGGAGTGTGTGGACATGATCTTTGATGTGTAATACCATGTAAATTGAGATAGTCTTTGAATTCGTTGGACATAAATTCTCCCCCTGAATCAGTGCGAAAAACAGAAATATCATTTTGAAACTTATTTTTAACCATTTTATGAAATATTTGGAAGTTAGCAAAGACATCAGATTTATGTTTAAGAAAATAAATCCAAGTATGTCTAGAAAAGTCATCAACAAAAATGACATAATATGTATAACCACCTTTGGAAATAACTGGTGCGGGGCCCCAAACATCCGAATGTATTAACTCAAGTGGTCGTGAGGAAACAAAAGTTCTACTAAGAAATGGTAACCTTTTCATTTTGCCAAGAATGCAGTCTTTACAAGAAAAATTTTCAGAATTACAAAATTTTTCCAAACTTGGAAAATATTGAATTTTAGACATATGAGGATGGCCAAGCCTTTTGTGCCATAAATCCAATTCTAATTTCTGAATATTATAACAAAATGCATTCTTGGGTAATTCCAAAAAGTCCATATAATAAAGTCCTCCTTCTCTATGGCCTTCCCCAATCAGCTTCCCTGACTGGCGATCCTGTACCCAACAACCATGAGAAGAGAAGGAGATATTACATCCATAATCAGATATTTGCGAGACAGATAAGAGATTCAAATTAAGTTTAGGGATATATCTAACTTCTGGGATAAAAAATCTTTTGGATTTTTGAAGATTTTCAAAACATCCTATTCCTTTTACTTCGAGAGATGTGCCATCGGCTGTAAAAACCTTTGACACACTTGAGTTATTTTTAAGACATTCGGATAGACTATTAACATTTGGGGTCATATGAAAAGAAGCACCAGAATCTAAAAGCCAAGGAAAGTTACCTGGACCGGAGAAAGATGCAACTGCCGCTCCAGTTGAGGCTTCGGTTGAGGAGGATACCCCTTTGAGAAGAGGTTGAAGGATTTCCATCAGTTGAGCCATAGACACAGGTGCATCTTGATCTTTTGACTCAGATTCAACAGATGCAACTCTTTTTTCTTCTCTTCTTTTTAACTTTGGACATTGAGGCCTATAGTGCCCCGGTTCATGACAATGATGACAAATAACTTTTCTTTTATCAAAGTCACCGTTTTGCCTTCCAAAATGAGGCGGCTTGTAAGTACGAGTATGATTCCTCGGTCTAGATACAGCTAAAACGGAGTCATCATCAACTTTTGGAGTACTTTTTCTAAGTCTATTTTCCTCCATAGTGAGCTCTTCTATAGTATCAACAATAGAAGGAATTTTTCCACGATGTAAAAGGACTGATTTGGTGGATTCAAACTCCGGCCTTAGACCATTCACAAATTGATAGAAATGTTCCATATTGAGTTGCTTTTGGCGAAGCTCGATGTCTTCGGCACAATGCCATTTGGGCTCAAGAAGAGCCAACTCTTCCCAAAGTTCGGACAACTCATTATAATATTCTCGAATAGTTTTATCTTTTTGAGTCATTGTCCGAACTTTATCTTGTAAATTGCATACATGTGCAATATCTTTAAGGGAATACATGTTTTTGAGGTATTCCCAAGCCTTATCGGCATGCTCAAACTTAGCTAGACTAGAGCATTTTTTAATGTCAATGCTATTGATGAGCCATGACATAATTTTTGCATGCCCTATCCTCCATTCTTTCCATTTCTTTTCATAAGTGGCTAACGCCTTACTCTTCTCTTCTTCCGTTAGAGGAACCTCTTTATCACCCTCTTTCTTGGTAAGAGATAGTTTAGGTTCCAAATCGGAACCATCCACTATACCCCATAAACCTTTTCCCCAAATGTGGTGCTTCATAATCGAAGCCCACATTACATAGTTAGTATCATTTAGCTTCATAGGAATGATGGTGATCTTATCATTGTCATCCATCTTTTACAAGGGTAAGAGAGGAATAAATAGGAGGAGAGAGAGAGAAAAATAAAAAGAAAAGAAAAAGAGTAGACAAAAGAATAAGAGAGGATACAAAACCAAATTTTTTTTGTAGCACAAGTTCGCCTTTCTTCAAACAAATCTTCTTGAGCCAAGAACAAGGTGATGAAACACCTTTTGTAAATGTGGCACGGAAATCGAGGCGGAAGCACTTCAAGATCTAAGGATTTCGTAGCTCTGATACCATGTAATAAAATGGTGGTCTTCAACAAATGCACAAATAACTCACAAACAAGTGTCTATTGGAGACACTACAAGCATGACCCTTGAAAGGGTATAAAGGGAAGAACACTTGAAAAATAAATAATACTTTATTCATGAACAAAATGCTTAAGAAGCATAGTTCTTTACATTGAAGGGGTTCACCCCTATATATACAAAAAAATGGGAGAGAGAGGAGAGCTCTCCAAAAAGAGACGTTGGATTCCAACGTCTCTTAATATAGCTGTTGGACTACAGTCCAACAACATTTATTATTATAGCTGTTGGACTATAGTCCAACAACATTTATTATACTTGCACAGTCAGGAACTTGACTGGATCAAAATATCTAGTTTCAATTGAACTAGATACTAAAAAAGAAAATAAAAAATAGAAAAATAAAATAATAAAAGAAAATATAATAATATTAAATAATATATATATATATATTGCAGTTTACATTTTAACAGATATCTCTTTTTTTAATCTTTAAATAAGAAAACCTTTGCCCCAAGGGGGGGTTGGCGTAGTGGGGTGGGGCCTTGGCTGCCAGACGAGCAGTCAAGGTTCGATTCTCATGGGCGTTGCCCCTCTGTGCAAGCCAATGCGTAGCATAGACCCAGGGGCAGGGGTCCTAGCCTCGGAGTTTTACGCTGTCAGCACGACGACCGTAGGTATGGCAGGCTGAGCCAGCGCGACCAGGTCTACCTGCCAGGTGCGGTTTCTTTGGGTTATACATTAAAAAAAAAACCTTTAGATCACGATAAAATCGAAAAGAGAAAAGGATGATCTTTGTCACCATGGGTGAGATATAGCACACTTTAAAGAAAACACTTCAAGAACAAAAAACTACACTTTTCAATCTTACTAAATTCAATGCTCAAAATACAAAATGGGGACCGGATTTTAACAATCACATTGAATCCTGCCTACCAGGCTACCGCTTTCCACACATATTGATCAACTGTGCCTAATTTCCCCTGCACCAACAATCATCTATGAACTTTTATGTTTGATATGGCTAGGATGATGACCAAAATGATTCTTCTTTTTTCCCTTTTGTGTAAATCACTGGAATAGTTTGAGGACACCACTAATAAGTGATTACTCAGACATGATTACTGCCATATCTAGTTCATATTTGAGAAAAATATGATACAGTCCCAAATGGGAGTTATTAAAAGAATATATAAAAGCCAAAGATAATTACCGGAACAGGAAATGTACTTCCAAGCTGAAGAACAACTTTTGAATGGTCAGCCAATATAACACATTCTTTAGCCATGGAATCAACCACCTGGTGAAATGGAACAAAGAGATCAGATCAAATCAACTTGAAACTAAGCATGAACTGTTACTTAAGATGTGTCCAGAGAAGTGAAAATTTGTCAAGCAATTCCAGCATTTGTCTCACAACTAGTTTGAAAGGAATGTGTTTTCAGTGGGACGAGAGTGTGAAGAGGAGAAGTGACATATTCTACAGTTAGCTCAATTGAGTAAAAGCTAAAAGTCTGTGAAATAGCACCTATAAGACAACAAAAAATACCTAGTTCATGGACTTTTTCTCATTACCTTTTGCATTGTATGAGCAGCCCCACCACCCTACACAGGAAAAGGTGATCAATATCCCTTAGAAATGAAACTAACAGACAAAAACTTTGCATCATAAATACCAAGTATTGCCAGTAAGATCATGATGACAAATAGAACTACCCTAACCTTCAATAGGTTTTTTTTGGTGTCAACTTCATCTGCTCCATCAAATGCAATGTCAATGTGACTAACATCATTCAAGTCAATCTGTAAATGGGATTTCCAGTTATCAATACTCATAACAATGGGTACAGAATTATTAAGCATAGAGACATCACAGTTGTTAGAGCCATTATAATGATATGAAGAATGAGAATGCTGGACCCAAACAGAGAAAGAAGAAAAGGGTCCTTTAACATAAGAACTCACAGTTTTTACACCAAACTGTCTAGCCAGAATTCTGGATTGGTAATTTGCTCCCACAGCAACAACATCCTTCAACTGGACAGACATGGAAATTTTCAAGCAGCAGTCATAATCCAAAAAAAAAAATTACTAAGAAACAAAATGTTTCAAAATTGCAAAATTTAGCTGTTGCAAATATTTTCCTTTACTGAGATGAATTTTCAACTATTAACTTCTGAAAAAGTTGGATCTGTCATGTTTCCCTTATTTTAATATATTGGGCATTGTTAAAGGAATCATCACTCTCCAATGATAAAAACTATGATGGTTGTCAATAAAGCAAAAGATAAGTTGCATAACCATTCAGTGGTAGGAGACAAGTTCTTAAACTGTGTTGGGATGGTACAGCTCAAATTATGCACATGAGTCGGGTGTAGGTGATGCACATGTTTTAATTAAAAATTAGCTTTACATCTTTATAGTGTTGAACTGTCAACTCTAGACAATAAACTTCCAAAGCATAAGCCCACAGATTTCTGGAAGGAAATTTAGTTGATCCTATCAAAATAAATGGAGAACATCGAAAGAACACTTGAACTTGTAGCAAACCGTAGCTGCATATATCTTAATCAACCTTTCTTTGTTTGATAAGTTTTCCCAACTCTTCGATTGCAAGTGATGCTGTGCTCCCAGTCCCAAGTCCAATCACCATTCCAGACTTTACGAGTCCCAAAGCCTTTCTTGCAAGAGCACGCTTCAAAGAGTCTTGCTCTGCAGGCATCGTTACTGATCCAGAAATTTATATCACTATTTAGGCCTATTTATATGATTAGCCTAAGAAAAAGCACACTATTGCTTCGACCGAATGAATTGCATCATAAATTCAGAAAGAAAAACAAAGGCACTGAAATGGATTAGCTAAGAAGAACTAAATTAAAAACTCCACATTTAACAAGCTATCTAGGAAAATGCTTGGTTTGTAGAAGTAAAGCTTACTCCATGGAATAAAAAATCACGCTTTTAGCATGCTGATTCGCCGAATATGGAAAAGCATCTACATTTCACAGAAAAATAAGGACAGAAAGTTCTTAATGGATACAAACTATTATCCTTCAAATCATCTCTTTCCTGACCAAAAAGGCCTCCAAATTTCGTGTAACTTGCACAACAAAAATATCATTTCTAAGAAATAACCTATCAATTCTACGAACCAAACATGCGATATAAGATTTACAAGAAACACAGAACCCATATCTTACGGAAAAAAGGTGGCATTCTTAGGCATGAATGAACAATTTCCCATTCCTTATTATCTTCTGGAATACAGAATCTGCAAAATGATAAGAAATTCTTGATTCTACGGGGATTTTGCAACTCTGACATTAAATTCGTAGAACCGAACATGGCAATAGAAACTCATAAAAGATACAATTAAAGCACAAGAAGATGGATCAGCAAGTAAACTCCCAAAGACCACTCACGGTACCACCTAACAACGTCCAAATTCACGAACCCTATTCATCATCCGTACTTTCACCTCAACAACAAAGCGAAAATCAAATCCCAAACCGATCAACAGGATGAAATCCCAGAGTTGGTGGTTAAAACGAAACCCTACCACTTTGCGAAGCCTCGGAGGCGATAACTCTCAACCCCGGAGCCCTAATCGCGGCGCAATTCCTCCTCCTTCTAGCTCGATCCGTTCTCTTGCAGAGCAACGCGGAATCGCCGCCAATCGCAAACTGTCTGAAGGAAACGACTCCCTGCATTTTGGAAGCGACGATCGGGAACTAGGGTTTAAAGGATCTGATGAAAAGAGGGGATTAGGGTTTCCTTACTCTCAAAGGGAACGAGGGCCTTTGGGGGGGGGGGGCGGGGGCGAATTCCCCTTCAAGGGAGAAGAAGGAAAAACCCTAGAATTCTGAGGATCCAAAGGTCCAAATTACGCGATCAAAGAGAAGGGGATTTCTAGAGTTTAAACGATCAAAATTGGGGAATTGTTTTAGAGACGACGGAGTTGCAGAGAGATGAAATTACCAAATGGTACCTCAGAGACTTTGAATTTTTGGCCCAGGTAGGTCGTCATTTTGTCTAATACCCTAAATAAAATGGGAAACATATTGACTGACTGATGTGCGCACAGAGATAAAAGTCTCCTTGCTTTTAAAAGATATTTCAAAAATACCACTACTGATGTGGCAGGAGCTGGCCCCAGGTCTGTATGAAAAGACAAAAAAGAAGAACGAAGAAAAAATAAAAGAGAGAACTAAAAAAGGAAAGAAAGGAGAAAACCCTTTCTTTCACCGCATGGATAAATAAAAAAATAAATAAATAAAATGGAAGTCCGGTGGTAGGTCCCACGCACAAATGATTTGAACTCAGTTAGATGTGTCTAATGGATTGGGTTGACTATTTGGATCAAAGTGAGAAATCAGACTGAGCTGCCCGTTGAACTTGGTGGAGCCTATTAGGAATTTAGGATCAAACTAAGCAATTTGGACTGGGTTTGTCTAAGATGATCCAGTAAAAGAATATTGGATCTGATTGTTTATGTACTTGAATGAAATTATTTTCATAATTAAATCCAATATGATACCCACATTTTCATAATAAAAAATACAAAATGTTTAAACTTTTTTGGTATTTGGATCCAATATGATACCTATATTTGATTGCCAAGTCCTCAAAGTTTCAACATATTTTCATAATTGGATCCAATATGATACTGATTTTGCACTGTATATCCAAAGAATATGAATTTCTTCCAAACTTATCTAAAAGTGGAATGGATTATGTCGTACAATCTAAAATGAAGTTATCCTACCCATATTATATTTGGGACCAAGTTGTCTGTGATGATGAATCAAACACGAGGCACTTAGACAGTAACGTTTTAACATGGTTAATGCAAACGTTGGACAAGAATACCTTGTAACTGTCCAGGATTTCACAGAACACAGTGTCCTTGTTGAGGATTGTCCACAAATCAAAGGCCCCCTTAAGGATCGGGTTCAGGTCAGACCTAATGGCTATAGTAGTCTCAGCTGGATGTGAAGGAAAGATGGTGTTTTCTCTGTGTCCAGCTATTGCGATTTTCTATCAGACCTCGGTGTTATGGTGATGGCAACTGAGTTCATTCGGTTCAAAGGCCTGAATGTTTGTCGTGGCTGCTATTGCTAGACCGGCCCCTGCCGCCAATGTTCCCTTTGTCATGCTGTTGAGGAATCAATGTATCATTTATTCCATGAGTGTTGGTCTTTTATGCAGGAGTGGAGCAATGTGCAATCCTGGTTGGATCTAGTTTCAGTTTAAGGTTTTTATTTGGGTTTTATTTATATTTGGATCTCTTTAATGTAATAGATCCATACTCATTATAAGGATTTCTGAAGGGGTTGATGTTTGAAACTTGCTATTTTTTTAATTTTATGCATTAGTTAATTTGATTAACTCCGCCTGTGTAGTTATACACTGCCGGTCCTAAGCCCGGATAAAGGAGGAGGGTTGCGGTAGGCCTGTGACAGCCAGCATAAAAACTTTGTCATATCCTATGAAAATGAACCAATAGTGGAGAAAGGATTTTAGATTTTTGTTTGTCCTATGATATGATCTTAGCAAACACTTGGTTTAGGAAGAGGGAGTCTCACCTAGTAACATTTAAAAGTGGGGTTAATACGAGTCAGATAGATTTTTTCCTACTTAGAAAGAGAGATAGGGGTTGTTGCATCGATTGTAAGGTTATACCAGGTGAAAGTGTAGCTACACAACATAGAGTCTTAATTTTAGATCTTAGAATTAGACAATGCCGCAAAAGGGATAGACATAGGATAGATCCTAGAATTAAGTGGTGGGCACTGAAAGGAGCTAAACAAGGAATGTTTGTAGAGCAGGTAGTTAAGAAAGTTGATTGGTGTCTCGAGGAGGATTCAGAATCAATGTGGAATAAGATAGCGGGTGGTATGAGAAAAGTAGCTAAGGAGGTATTGGGTGAGTCTAAAGGCGGTGCACCACTAGGTAAGGATACATCATGGTGGAACGAGGATGTCAAATTAGCTATTAAGGTTAAAAGAGAGTGTTATAGAAATCTAAGTAAGAGTCGTGATAATGAGAATTTGGAGAAGTATATGATAGCAAAGAAGGAAGCTAAAAAAGTTGTTCGAAACGCGAGGGCTAAGGTATATAAGGAGGTTTATGACAAGTTGGATACCAAAGAAGGCGAGAAGGATATTTATAGGCTTGCAAAGATGAGAGATAGGAAATCGAAGGATTTGGGTATGGTTAGATGTATCAAACATGAAACGCAAAGGGTTTTAGTCAAAGATGAGGAGATTAAGGAGAGATGGAAAGATTATTTTGATAAGCTATTTAATGATAGTCATGCTCAAGATCTTGGAGACTTCTACATTCCTTTTCATGAGATAAATCGTGACTTCATGCGCAAGATTCAAAAGAAAGAAATTGCAGAGGCTTTGAAGAAAATGAAATCAAGAAGGGCAGTTGGCCCAGATGGTATACCTATCGAGGCTTGGAAATGCTTGGGAGAGAAAGGTTTAGAATGGTTGACAAATCTTTTTAACTTGATTTGGCGAACAAATAAGATGCCTAATGAGTGGAGGAAGAGTACTTTGGTGCCTTTATATAAGAATAAGGGTGATATACAAGATTGCACAAACTATCGTGGTATAAAACTCATGAGTCATACTATGAAACTTTGGGAGAGGGTGATTGAGTCTAGGTTGAGGAAGGTTGTCATGATATCGGAGAATCAATTTGGTTTTATGCCTGGAAGATCAACTATGGAAGCTATACATCTTCTTAGACAACTTATTGAAAGATATAGAGAGAGGAACAAAGATTTGCATATGGTTTTTATTGATTTAGAGAAGGCATACGATAGAGTACCTAGGGACGTTCTCTGGTGGACAATGATGAAGAAAGGTGTTTCTCTCAAGTACATTAGTATAATTAAAGATATGTATGAAGGAGTAGTAACCAATGTCCGCACTTGTGGAGGGGTGACAACCAATTTCCCGATAACGGTTGGGTTACATCAAGGATCTGCCTTAAGCCCTTTCCTATTTGCGATAGTGATGGATGAGCTTACGAGATCAATTCAAGAAAATGTACCGTGGTGTATGTTGTTTGCTGATGATATTGTTTTGATTGATGAGTCTAGAGCTGGGGTTAATGCTAAGTTAGAATTATGGAGACAGACATTGGAAGCTAGAGGTTTTAAGTTGAGTAAGAGTAAGACTGAATATATGGAATGTCGGTTTAGTAAGCAACGAAGTAGTGATGGGAGTGTAGTGAAGCTTGGTGAGCAAGATATACCGGTGAATGATTATTTCAAATATTTGGGATCCATCATTCAAAAGTATGGAGAAATTGATGGAGATGTAAATCATAGGATAAAGGTTGGGTGGATGAAATGGAAAAGTGCTACTGGAGTGCTGTGCGATCGTAGAATGCCATTGCGGTTGAAGGGAAAGTTTTATAGGACGACTATTAGACCCGCTTTACTATATGGTACGGAATGTTGGGCTGCCAAGAGACATCATATTCAAAAAATGAGTGTAGCTGAGATGCGGATGCTTAGATGGATGTGTGGTAATACAATAAAAGATAAGATTCGGAACGAAGAGATACGTAAGAAGGTAGGTGTTGCACCCATTGAAAATAAGATGCGAGAGAATCGTTTACGGTGGTTTGGACATATTCGGCGAAGGCCTAATGATGCTCCAGTTAGAAGATTGGAGAAATGGGAAAATATATTAGTTAAAAGAGGTCGGGGTAGGCCTAGGAAGACTTGGATGGAGATGATAGGAAAGGATATGAATGCTTTGAACCTCACCGAGGACATGGCGTTGGATAGAAATGATTGGAGGAAAAGGATTCATGTGGAAGACCCAAAATGAATTTCTTTTTTGGTTCATATCGCTGACCCCAATTCTTTTGGGATGAAGGCGTAGTTGTTGTTTGTTGTTGTTGTATTAGTTAATTTGATTATTTTTCATTAATACTTCTTTGATAACGTAGATTAGTAAGAGTAGTGTAACTTGGTTGTTTCTTGGCAAATCTAGTATCGGATTTGTGTCAGCTTTTTAAACAACTTTTTTTCAATTGTTTGGTCTTTTCCTTGCCCTGATGCTAGGAAAGCTTTGTGGGTGAGGGACCTCCTTTTCGGTCTGAATTGTATCTCTCATACTAAGTGCTGGTGCTTCGTTTGGTGCTGCTGGCTCATCTCCGCTTGGTGGGAGGTTTGGCGTGAAGGAAATAATCGAGTTTTCCGTTCACAGATCCTTGGTGTTTGATGTCTATGCAATGGCGGGCCGTAGATGGGATTTCCAACAAACCTTAGGTTAGCTCCAACCTATGTTCAAATGTAATCCTGATAATCTGAAATCCTTAAGCTGTTGGTCCATACCTAGTCACTGCATGCGGATTGCTTGTTTGATGATGAAATGAAAGGTTTTTATTCCTCCTCAAAAACACCTGCACCATTGACTCCAAAGAAATTCATGCTCGTTCAAGGGCGTGGTGTGGAAACAATTCTGAATAAATATATCCCACTGGGTCAGTCCACGCGCCAGCCAATTAACTTCACCAAGGTGCTAAACGAAGATGGTCTATACAACGAAGCCTATTTCAGTTTCTTATGACATTGCAGGTATTTTCCAAATCTTCTTCACCTTTGGGCTTGAGAGAGAGAGAGAGAGAGAGAGAGAGAGAGGCGCACAAGTTTATGTACTCAAACTCTGTCATCGCATCAACGTAGTACTGCTTTCTTTTGGATGGCACTGCCCATCCCATGTGACTTTTGGCAGAGAGACAGAGACCAAAATGTGGAAGCTGACGTGAACAGTACCAAAAACTAACTTCAGATTCCATCTGATCTGATGGGAAAATGTCCATTAACCATTTAAAGCAAGTCATGATTGCCAGATTCAGAGCTCCCTTAGTGATACTTACGCCCACTAGAGGGAGACCTTTCAATAGCACTCAATATCCAAACCTTTTATGCGTTGCAAGTGAAAAACAAGCAGTCCGTACGTACACAATGACGGATGACTGGTTGGCCGTTTTTGAAGATTAGAGCACAATTCAAACTTTCATCAATGACAATTGATTTCCTTAAAAGTGTCTCAAACAGATATTCCATCCCCATTGAAAGTAGAGAAAGATTTTAGGCCTTACTGACATATCTGATCAACCATTTGAGACCATCTACAATGATGGGATTTCCACTCAAACGACAATTTTGTCATAATCTTGATTACTGTTTGAAACTGAAAGACTTGGTACCAACTCAGATAGTGCACAGGCAGATAGATTCCTATCTTGTGGTCACCAGATGCTAAACCTGAAACTCACTGTCCACAGTTTCTTTGGTTTCCTTTCAGTCGACAGACGCACTGAGAAATCTTAGGTACCTCTGAGACGTAATGAATCTTGACTCCGTCTAAAAATAAGTTGGGGAGTCCTATTCTGCAACTTCAATATCCGCAGGCTTGGGGTCACCCGCGAGGCCGGCCGGGTGGTTGTGAGGGTGCTGAGATGAAGGCACCAGATCAAACCCTGCTGGCGCACGGGTCTATCCATAACTTCCAGAGGTGGACCACCTAAGGCAGGGTGATCATGGGCCCTACCCGGGGTTTTCCTCGGTTTTGGCGAGAGTTCCTAGTTAAAAAAATCCATGGGCTTGTTAGCTAAATGGCGATTGGCAGATCACTTAATGGGCCTGCCCCTTGCTAGGTAAACCCCGGGTGGGGTCACCGACATCCAAGCCCTTAAGAAGCCCAGCAGTTAAGGGCACCCGCACACCCAATGGGAGTCAAACCTGCGATGAAGGTATCACCACCTTCTCCCCAAGCCCGGTGGCACTTGGGCAAGCCCGGTGGGTTCAAACTTGTATGATGATCACTCAGTTGCATCAGAGCGCAATCTCTTCTTTCCATGAAGGGGAACACCAAAAAGCTTGACATCATTGTTGGGTTCTTTTTCTAATATAACAGAGTAGTTATTACTGGTCAAGCTGGTGTTCCTTATGGTTTCTTCAAGGGAGGGCCTAAACTCTATGAGTTTGAGCTGGGGCAGTAGTGGAGGGTAGCTTGGTAAATTTGGTGGTGGTGCTGGCTTCACATGGTTCTGCACAAAGTAGATGATGCCATTGTAGAGCTTTCTCACGTGGGTCAACTCTGCCCGCAACAGGGAGTTGGTTTTCCTCAGCCTCTGGTTATCCTCTGTGAGAGATGACAGCAAGTCAGGGTGGTCTTTTGGAATTGAAGACTCCCTTGGGGATGGTGTTGGGGAATCCCACCAGTTTGCTTGACCATCTGAGCTTGGTCTAGGCATTGAGTACAGCAATGGTGACTTTGGATGGTGATGGTGCTGCTGCTGATGAGGGAGCTGAGTTGCTTTCCTTCTGTGAATTTCACAAAGCAAATGCTTCTTTCCTTTCCTAAAAAATTCATTAGCAAACTCCCATCTGTCTGGAACTATCTTCCTGAATCCCTGAAAAGAAGGCAAAAGAATCACATTAGTCTTTCATAGCAGAAGCTGCAGCTAATTTAACTAATGGTGCAAGACATGCAAAGTCAGTGTATTAGGTAAATGGTCAATATCCCATTTTATAAACCATTTTATTGAACAAAAAAAGGTTTTGAGATATCCAGAAGAAGGGTTGGGACATATCTACTAAAGAAAATATATACTTTTTAAAAACTTTTGATCCTGTGTCACAAGAACCAGTAAAAAAATTCCAAATCCATTTGGTGAAGGACCAGTTTTCAATGAAAAACAAATGGAAGAAGGAAAACAAGTAATACTGAAGATATGTAGCCTTTTGAAGCCACTCATTGTTAAAGTGGCACGTGCTATTGGATAGATGCATCAAAGTTACTGAAGCACTTATGATGCAAGAAATGGCAGCCAATATCACTCGGCTTCTCACAAGACATTTATGAAAAAAGCCCATAACATGACTAGCTACTCAAACCCAATCCTGGAACAATTTGTGACTGAAAAGCAAACTGGAAATCTCAATAAAATTTCAAAATATCACAGGCTAAAAAGGAATGAAAAATACATTACAGGAGGAAACCCACAATATGGTAATTTATTCTCATGAAATTCAAATGCAAATCGTTCATTACATGACCAGCATTTGAAGAAATAGTAACTTTTTCATTAAATTAACAAATCAAACGAAAACCATCAAACTTCTTTTATGATCTAGATAAGCTCCTGCAGTGGCACTAGTAACTATTTAACCAACACATTAGTAGCAAAAAAATAAATAAAGGACATTTTCGCAAACTATGGACAAAGGAATCAGTCATCCATTTTTTATGTTAATCCACTCCAGACATCCAAAGCAGAAAAGAAGGAAAAAAAAGAGAAAAAAGAAAGAAAAACAGAAAGTCATTCACAAAGTATCAACAGGATAGGAAATAATTTGATTTCTTACATATGTGTTGAGCTGTCTAACAAAACTTGAAAAGTTGTTGTGCTTGAAGTAGCTGGGAAGCAAGTCTCTTGCAAATTCAGGTAGCCTCCAGACAACAAAAGTTGATCCATCCTCACCCCATGATACAATGTCATCAGTAGAGGGATCATCAACAAGTTGGCAAGTTTTTATGAGAAAGGGTGCTGGAACTGGTTGGTTTGACTCCATTGTCACAAGCATCCCTTCACAGTTGCTCACCAAAACACCCATAGATAGCCAAACTCACACATTCACCTCTCAGGCTCTCACCTCTACTTTCCCCAACAATAAAAGCTCTCTCTCTCTCTCTCTCTCTCTCTCTCTCTCTCTCTCTCTCTCTCTCTCTCTCTCTCTCTCTCAACTATCATGCTCAAAGTTCATATACTCAATACTCTCTCTCTCTCTCTCCAATTTTTAAACCGTTGGATTGTGGCCAGCATGTGTTTGCTTGCGACAAGATTGTGAAAGGAAAACCTTTTTTCACTTAAATTACTAAAATGCCATCGACCATAAAACACTGCTGGATCCCTGCGGCATGGTTCATCCAGGCACTGTAATGAAGCATCATTTGTTGCAGGCATTCCACTGAAGACTAGCTCTTTCATTATACCACATTTGACAATTTGGAAGTTGATAAAATGCTCTTGCACCTTTATCTAGCATGAACCAGCAAGATGGCCATGGTGCATTGAGTATATATAGCTCCTATCATGCTGGAACCAACACAATATAAGTTGATGGCCTCTACTTTTGAGCACCACTGTGATGCTTCATCACAACTTCAATGCTCATGTCTGAAGAACAGAACCCCTTCCTATCTAAAAACTAAAAAGTTATAGTGTGTGTGTTTTCACCCATACCTTGAGCAATTTTCTGCTATAAAGTGACATTGTTTATACTATACAACCTTCTGAAACAGTAGTTCATCTTGCTTACATATGCACTACACATTTTTTGACAGAAACACAACCATTAAACTCATGTTGCCTTAGTTTTTCTGACAAGCCTTAGTTTTACTGACATGATTTGATGGCACCAAAATTCACAATTTACTCTGTGTTTTTCCTCCCCCCACTAATAGTAGCACTAAAGACCTAAACTGTACAGACTTATGTCATTCATGGTTCAGAATCTTGGTAAAGAAATATGATGACAGGAGGACCATGCTTATGTGCTTGGAATGAGCTCATAAATGCCGACACTAGGAATCCTTATGGTCCACATTTATTATTTTCATGTTGGTCATGTTCCGATCCATAAATGTGGTTCTTTTCACAACCTTTTTTTTTTTTTTTTTTTGGGGGGGGGGGGGGGGAGCTAATATACATATAGTCGCCTAATGCATGGTAAATTTATATTTAGTCACCTAAAGTTTAAATATTTAAGATAAACATCTAACTTTTAAAAAATCGCTCAATAAATGATCATCTGAGTTGCACCTAACTTTAGCTAACTTTTGAAAATGATAATTTAAACCTTTTTTCTTTAAATTATTGAATTAATGTCAGTTTTGTAGTTCTACTTTCATAGCTACACTTAAGGGTAAATAAGCAATTTCAAAGAAAAAAGCAACTCAAGGGGATTTAAACGGGTCCAAATCTGGTCAGATATCGAGGCATTATTGAGTCCAACCTAATCAAACTCCAATTCAGTTTTGGAGTCGGATGGGAATCATGGGATCAGATAAATCTGAATCTAGATCCGGTTAGCTTAAAATCTAACATTTACACGTATTCAGATTTAGACTCCCATTTGAATGCAAATATCACTACATAATCCCGATCCAATTATTAATCTAATCAACTTTGAGTATCGAATCTGACTAAATGGATTGGAATTCGACTCGGATAATATTGGATTACATCTGATCGTAACCAGCTGAAATCTAGCAGTCATGTGACCAATTTCTTAAAAAAGTTAAGCGCCTATCTAAAAAATTTGAAACTTGAAGCGGCTAAACATAAATTCTTCATACATTAGGGGCTTATATGTAAAATTACGCTTTTTTTTTAAGAATTCCTTCCAGTGTTGGACCATCCACCTTTAGGATTGAGACTCAAAAATTCTAGAGGCTCATACATGATGTATGCGAGGGGACCATTCATGCATGAAAAGTATCCTTGTGAAATACTGTGAGCATATTGGCCATTTTGGAGCATTCTAGGGCTTTCATATCATGGTAAGAATGTGCATGTTATTTGGTGATTTCAATGTGCACCCGTGATTGAGAAAGAGGGGAATGGAGGAATAATTTACTTTGGTTACTGCTACCATGCTGTTCTCTGTGAACCTAATTTTTTTTAAGTTCTATATTTGATGTTGGACTACGTGATGAGATTTAAAGGCTTGCTTTTCATTTTTTATGAATAAATATTGAAACCGAACGACAGACATCCCTTCTTTCTTTGTTTTCTTTTCTAAAGGCACTTTTGTGTTCACCTCGTTTACTGTAGTCAAAGAGACTATATGATAAGAAAATTACAAAAGATTTTTCTTCAATATATTAGCGAATAGCACAAAAGGGCTTGCACTTTTGTAGGTAATAGGGGTTTTCACTTTTGGGTTTGGAATTCCCAAGGCTTTAAAATAGGACTAGCTTCCAAGTTCCTTTTTCTTCTTTCTTGTTTTTTGTTCGACTCTTTCCTCTATATGAGATTGGCAGAGGTTCAATGTTTTGGACTTGGAGGGAAGAGGGGGAAAAGGCAAAGGCGTTGAGCATATAGAGACAAGCAAGAGTGTGCATTTCCTCTATTAAAACAAATCACAGCTGTCAAACAGGCCGAGCTCAGGCTATTCGGGCTCCGCTTGTTAAGGTGAACCGTGAGCTCATCACAGTCCGAGCCGAGCCCAAGCTCATTACAGGCCGACCTCTGCGAGTCGATCATGAGCCAGCTCATTTCCAATAGAAAAGTTTGTTTTTTGAAGTGTTTTTCATAATTTGTTAATATACATCTATTATATAATACATGTATAGCGCATGCACACACACACACACATATATATATATATATATATGAAAACTGATTGTGTTGTTCTCTAAAAATGGCGTGTTCTCGCAAAAGCCCACAAATATTCCAAAAATTCTCCGCATGTCCAAATTCATATCATTCACAACATATTTGTGCGAACGTCATAAAGTTTACATGCAAATATCAAGAGGTTTGAAACATATTTGTGTGAATGTCAAGATGTTCGCAACATATTTGTGCGAACGTCAGGTGGTTCACAACATATTTGTAAGAACTTCAAGAAATCTGCATAAATATGTTACAAAGTGCAAAATGACCATAAATAAGTCGGGAATTAATGTTTTTGGACATGAAGAGAATTTTGGCATATTTGTAGGTTCTTGCGAAAACGAGCCATTTTTAGAGGATAGTACGTCATTATATATACACACACATAACTTCCCCCATGGGCGTTGAGGTTCCCTCATCTTTGTTACTTTGGACTTCCATGTCAATTTTAAAGTTCATGGCTACTTAGGGGTATGTTTGATGGCTTGTCCAAGGTAGGATGAAATAATAAAAAAGAAACAGAGCATTGGTTCTGTTCGTTCTGTAACAACTGTTCTAAGTTCAATGTTTGTTTGAACCGTACTCAAATGCTATGTTTCAATTGTCCATTGTTTGATGACGTTGTACCCCCAGGTCGGATTGCTCGGTTTGGTTCTCTACGTGCAGGTATCATTTTTCTGGCAAGCGTGTCACTGACAGTGGGCATCAACTACGGGCAGGTGGTGAACAACCTCCGTTGTCGGACCGAGTGGCGGGGCTGCTCCAATCCATCAACATTACGAAGGTGAAGCTCTATGGCTCCGATCCGAGAGTCCTCCGTGCCTTCCACGGCACCGGCGTCGAGTTCGTCGTCACAATCCCGAACGAGTGTGTCAAAAAGATGGCAGATCTGGCAACGACCCTTGCCTGGGTCAAAGAGAACATCCAGCAGTACGTTCCAGCAAGCCGGGTCGGTTACATAACCATCAGGAATGAGGTGCTCACCGAAAACAACTCGTCGTTGGTCGGGTGCCTCGTTCTGGCGATGCAGAACGTTTACACCACTCTACAAACCCTAGGGTTGAGGGATAAGGTGGAGGTGACGACGGCGCACTCGCTCGCCGTCCTGAAATCATCCGACCCGCCGTCGAGCGGCCGATTCCAACGAGATCTCGTTGGACCGGTTCGGTCTCTGCTAGGGTTCCACCGGCGGACCGGATCGCCGTTCCTGGTCAATGCCTACCCGTTCTTCGCCTACATGTCAAACCCGAAGCACATCTCCCTCGACTACGTCCTTTTTCAGGAGAACGTCAGAATCTTGGACCCCGACACCGGGCTTCACTACGATAACATGTTGTTCGCCCAAATCGACATCGTGTACGCCGCACTAGAGGCAGAGGGGAAGGGGAATTTGAGGGTAAAGGTGTCGGAGACGGGGTGGCCGTCGAAAGGGGACCCGCAGGAGATCGGCGCTTCGCTGGAGAACGCCTGGACGTACAACAGGAACCTGATGAGGATTGTGGCAGAGCAAAGGGGGACGCCGAAGCGGCCAGACGTGGGGCTGGAGGTGTACGTGTTCGCCTTGTTCAATGAGAACCTGAAGCCCAGGGCGACGTTGGAGAAGAACTACGGGCTCTTCAAGTCCGACGGGACGCCGACGTATGCCGTCGAGTTTGACTCCGCTAGGCTTGGCCCGCCGTCGGGCGATGGAAGAGGAGGCGTAGATGGTGAAGGAGAACTCGGGATCCGATAGGAACGAAGAGGTCGTGGGCACGCCCGTCGAGCAATTTTCGTTCCTTTCATTCTTGTTATTTTTGTAACAGGGGGAGGGTGGAACAAAAATAGCATACTTATAAGAACGTTGTGGACGCGCAGAACGTCGTCCTCTGCGTCCAACGTTTGTCAAAAATCGCCATTCTTAGCATAATTTTCGTCCAAATCACGCTGAGAACAACGCATCAAATGTACCCGTGCAAATGGAACAGATTAATTTTGATCTTGGATCTGAATCTGATACATTATTCCAGTATTTGGATCTTAAATTATGATCAGAATGCATTTTTGATTGGATTTGGATTTACATGTTCAGAATTCTTTTTATTTGGATTGAAACTCAGATGCGTATCAGCAATTTCTGCCGGTTCAGATCTGATTATTGTGTTTTCTGCACATAAAAACTTTATTTTTACCCTCTTCTTATTTGATCCAAATTCAAGTCTGCTATATCTTCACATCAGATCTGTTGTGTTCGGAGAGTTCATGATCTCCAGTGTTTCTACTGGTCCCATGCATCGCTAAGTTCATGAACTGTACTCCAGCAAACACGCGCTAGACTGTCCAAAACCAAGCCTGCTAGGTAAGTGTACAGTTGCTCCAGAAATTGTCCTGAATTCAGCGTCTAACAATAAACCAATTTATATATACTTAGCCAATACCAGTTCATTTACACATTGTTGAAAAAATGAGGATAGTATGGATATTAATAGCAAGAGTCCAATTAAACTGCCCACAAGGGCTCCACTCATCTGGTAGCAGGGGCGGCTCAAGAGAAGTTGAGGCCCTAGGCATATTTCATTGGAGGCCCATTTTTCTCCATTTTTTTTTCATTGCCATGTTTCATTGGAGGCCCTCGGCATGTGAAATACAAGCCTTATATTTTTTTCATTTGAGGCCCTAGGCAGTGGCCTCAAATATCAAAGAGGCCAGCCGGCCCTGTCTGGTCGGGGAACTTGTGAATGTCACCAAGTTGACGGACTGTCACAAGTTCAAAACTCACAAAGCTGGGTGTACTCCCCAGTGGGCAGGGGGACCTCAAGGGTTTTACCAACTGAAGGTGTGAGCCAACGTGCTGTTGGTGGTGAGGGTTTTTCTTTTGGATTATCCAAAAAAGTGGGTCCAAATAAACTCATCTTATAAACACACACACTCTCTCTCTCTCTCTCATATACACTAATATCACATTTATATTGAACAATTAGAATATAACAGACAAGCAGATAAAGCTAAATACCTATTGGCAGAAACACAGCTCCTAACCATAGAGCCATTGTCCTTTGGAAAGAAACTAGGACAGAAAAATCCGAATGGAATCGGTTCTAGAAACTTGAGTCCCAATCAAGTATTCTAAATTTGATAAACAAATAACTAAAGGACAATGTGTCATATAGAGAACAATTCCCCACATAAAAGCACAACATTCATGCATGGAAGGTCCCCACTTCCCCTTTCCAGTATAGTATATTCATGAAGCATGTGACATGTTTCCCCATAGAACCTTCTACAATTCCAATGCTATTTAAAATTGCTCTTTTCCTCTAAGACCAATTTTTATGTGATGCTGAAAGATACCCACTACTCACTATCAAAAGCAGCAACAAGCCCCAAAGGCTAGTGCAGTTTGCAATGGAGCACATGGTATCTTGAAGCAATCAGACTCTTTTTGATCTTTTTCTTCGATCTCTCTCTTTTTGAGGTGTTCTGTTCCTTCAGACAGGAAGCAAGTTGCACCTTTTGTCATTTAGCACTGAGGAATTATTTGAGGATAATGTTGTATTACGAAGCACTACGTATAATGAGTTGGATCGATCTAATCTTTCACTAAAGTACTGTTTCATCCCATATCTTAATGTGGCCCCACCAAGAGGAAAAGCCAGATTATTTTGGGGGGAATGCATAAGATGTGGGACACAAATTTCTGAACTAACAGTCCTGATGTGACATCACATACACCACATATGCAACTTGAAGGCTTGAAGCTTTATGGAAATCAAGATCTTTATATTTATATCTAGGGAATATGATGATATACAAGTCTTATGAATAAGAAGATAAAAATGAAGAAAAAGCTTATATATGCATGCAGGTTTAATGATTGCCTAGTTTAAACTTAAGGGCTTCTTTTTGTTTTTGTTTTTGTTTTCTTAAGATCATACTAATATCTATGGCCCCAATCAAGCACTTATTGTCCTTGATTGTTTGCCAATATTATAAGTAACAAGGCCTTTGGTTTGGACAGAAAACTAATGTTCAGATGGACATCCATCTATGGGTATTGCATAAATTCACTTGCACAGCATTTTCAAGTGATCCCTATTCTGTGAGATCTGCCTCATGCATGCATAAGTGAGAACATAGATCATGTTCACATAGCACATCTATTCTTGACAAAGTGATTAATTTAGGCATTCGATTATAGATGGAACGTAAAATAATTGATTAGATGAACAATTCATCCTTCATTGATTTGCTTAGTGATTAAATGAACTTCAACTATCATAAGATCTCTCTCTCTCTCTCTCAAAAATAAAAGTGGAAGAGAAAAGCTAAACTAAAGCGGCCACTTGCTCACATTCCGAGGTCAATGTACCGCAAAGTGCCTAGAAAAGTACTGTAAGTAAAGAAGGGACACGAGATGCTTTGCAGTCATATAAGATAATCAAATAATCATTTGCTTTCCCTTTTGTGACCAAGTGCTCTAGACTGTAGAATTTCTACTGAAAATCAATATGTAGGCGGATCTTCAAAATCTTTGTGCATTAGACCGCATCACATAATGCATTGGTGATATATATATATATATATATATATATATATATATATATATATATATATATATATATATATATATATATATATATATATGATAGAGAGATAGAGATTGGTTCCACCTACCTGGGGAAGACGGTGTGGACTATTTTATTTTTTTATTTGTTGTATTTTTTAATTATTTTTTTTGGAATATGACCTTACTGACACATGTGCATGGTTTACTCAGTAAAAATCAGTTTTTAAATCATTAATTAAGATATGTGAATTAGTTTTTATAAGGCCTCAAAAATCAACAGCCTAAATTTTCATAAATTTCAAAGCTCATAAATCACATTTTTCATTGAAAATACACAATCTAACAGCCAATTCCTATCAAATAAATATGCAAAACATAGCTTGGATTATTGAAAATCAGCACTGTCTACAGTTTATGAACTATAGGAGGAACCAATTTCTCTCTCTCTCTCTCTCTCTCTCTCTCTCTCTATATATATATATATATATATATATATATATATATATATATATATATATATATAGAGAGAGAGAGAGAGAGAGACGTGAGTAAAACAAATTCTATAAATTCCTACTCAGTGCATGTGTGTGTACAGAAAAGCATAGGTAGCTGAGAATACATGCATGACAGATTTATTTGATTAGCAAATAGCAAGCAAGAGAGTCCATGCATGGTGAACTCTTTATGCAATAATGCACATTCCGCGTGTATCTTAGCAAAACTCAGAGGGAGATCACGTTGGTGATGATGCCTATGGCATGAGGACACATGTTGGACGCTTGTGTTTCATCCCCATGTGGGCGGCCACTAATTCAAACCATGAAAATTTGGACCATGGCATCATGATTAGCATCACGTGAGCTCTAGCGCTCTTTCTTAGCTGCAAAGAATCTCTCTCTCACGAGTCACAAGCCTTTTCACGTGGTTGTTCCCACTACAATTTAACAAGATGTGACGGATGTTCCATTATTAGATTAGAACTATTTAGTTCAAAAATATAAGAAAAATTGGATTTTCGATGGCATTTAGGGCTTGTTTGGAAGCCAAAAAGACACATGGAAAGTGACGCAAAATAAAAAATCCTTATAGTTTTTTAACCTTTTCAAATGAGAGAAAATATCTCTAAGAGAGGTTTTTTAATTTTGATTTGATAGGAAACATTCCTTCACTAGAGAGAGGGAGAAATGTTTCCTAAAACAAAAAAAAAAAGTGAAGTTCACTCCCCCACATATCACCACCATGTCACCATTACTACCACGGTACCACCATCCATCTCACCACCACCCACCTCTCTAAAATTAAATCGCTCTTCCCATGATGATGATTTTCACTATCTATCTCACCATTACCACTCACCATCACCCACCTCACTAATTAAAATGGCATCGAAAAAGCTTCACCACCACCACCATCAACGATGATTATTCACCATCCACCTTCCAAAAAACCATTATCTCCATCATCAATCACCACCATCCATCTCATCATCACCTACCTTTCGGAAAACCATGCTAGAGAAGCTCCACCACCAGCCCCTCCTCCTCTCTCTTGTTTTTTTTTTAAGATTTTTCATTTTATTTTTCTCATGCTACCCAAATAAGTAAAAAAAAAATTATTTAAAATTTTTTATCATATCAAAACTTCTCATAGACAAAATTTCCTTTTTTCCTATGAGAGTTTTCCTTGCTTTCAAACATGCCCTTAGTATTATGCTTGGTTAGTGGAATTCCATGTACGCTTTCTTTGAAAAAAGAAAGAAAGAACATTGATGTACATTGATTTGCTGGCTATAAGGTGGCATTTGTTTCATGCCCTTTCCTATGAAAGATACTTACTTTCATTAAAAAATATGGCCTTTTTCTTATAAAAAATGAAATGAATTATCTGAAATATATAGGAGGACCCACATAATAAATGCACTTTTCCTCTAAAATTGTTTTTTTCAAAAGAAAAAGGCTTCTCGTTAAGTGGGAGTAGTGAACTTCTTGATTGATTGCCTTGAGGACGATCTCACATAGAGATAGTTTACAACTTGCAAAACCTCTAAACTTAGCAAGAAGGGATTGCCAAAGCTAAAATCAAGGAATAAAATTAGAAAAAATATTCTAACAACAAATGAGCTAACAACACATGTTTTTTACACCCAATACAACTTTTACACACACTAGATGATAACTTTTTAATATGGTAGTTCTTAATACTCCCTCTCAAGTTGGTGCATAAGGATCCATCATGCCCAAATTTTTTTTGAATTTATAACCTGAAGAAACCTCACCCGACACAAAGACCTGATTGTGTTGACTCAGCTTGCCACACCTACGGTCGTCATGCTGACAGCATAAAACTTTGAGGCTAGGGCCCTTGCCGCCGAGGCATATGCTACATGTTAGCTTACTGGTGTAAGTTTTATGAAATAGATTTTTAAAATAATATTTTTGATGAAAATGTTTTATGCAAGCAAAACACCAAATAATAGAAACTGGCTCGCACGAGTGGTGGAGCCATGTCAATCTCAGGGAATGTGAGAAAGTACTTTGTATTCCACAAAAGCTAAACTACTTTTTATTGCCTTAAAAATAAAAATAATTAATTAAATAAATGAGAGTGCAAACCTCTGCGGAGGGCTTAAAAAAACAAAAATAATAATGAGTGGACTTATTACAAACCCAATTGAATTAATTAAATAAAATACAAACCCAATTGAATTAATTAAATAAAATAAACTCTAAGCTAAAAATAAAACAAAAGGGTCTGCAATGTTCGAGCTTATAGTTATGAAAGATGGGAAACATCATCTGATTATGCACATAAGAACTACCACTATTCCTATTAGTCATGGTGTGCTTAATCTTTCAAATACCTTTCTTGCTCTTAATATCCATTGTAATCTTATGTATGTCTCCCAATTAATAGACCAAACCAAATCTCGTGTTGTCTTTTCTCCTCTTTTTGTTTCTATGAAGGACCCTTTTATGAAGGAGATCCTCACTGAGGGAGAAAGAAAGGAAAATATTTATGTCATGCATGAAGCTCAAAAGAGTTTGAGTTGCAGTTTGTCTGCCTTTGTTTCTGAAGTCGTTGAAGTCAATAAAGAAGCTCAACTATGGCATCATAGGCTTGGTCATTGTAATTCCAGTTTCATTCAAGTTTTATATAATAAAGGTCTTATCTCTTTGCGAGATAAAGTCCCAACAGTGTCTCCTATGTATTCAAACGATCTTATGTGTAAGAGTCATGAATTATCTTTTGAGTTATCTAATAAAAGAGCTTCATTTTCTTTTGAATAAATTCATTCTGATGTGTGAAGATCAAATCATGTCTTATCTATGTTTAAGTTTAAATTCGATGTGATTCTTGTTGATGATTTCACCAAATACACTTGGATATATTTCTTGAAGCATAAAGATGAGGTATTTCAAGTGTTTCAAAGGTTCAAAAACTATGTTGAGACCCAATTTTATCGAAAAATCCTTAGTTTTCATAGTGACAATGGTGGTGAATATGTATCTATAGCTTTTACTAACTATTTACTCGAGAATGATATATTACGAGAGATGTTTTGCTCAAAAACCTTCTAACAAAATGGAGGGGCTGAAAAGAAACATCGACACAGTAAAGATAATGTTGACTATGTTGATGGATTCTAAAGTTAGAAAAGATTTTTGGACTAAGGCTTTTCATACGATAGTGTACTGCATGAATCACATGCCTCTCTCCAATTTTAGGGGAGAAAGTCCATTTTCATTGCTCCATGAGAAATATCTAGATTATTCTATCATGCAAGCTTTTGGGAGTAAGTGTTTTGTGCATATTCATGCATCATTACGAAATAAGCTTTATCCTAAGGCCCAAGAGTGTCAGTTTGTAGGTTATGGTGATGAGTTTTGGAGATATAGATGTTTTAATCCTAATACTCAAAAGTTGGTGATTTCCAGACATGTTTTTTTTTTTTCATGAATGTGATTATGTATCAAGTATTGATGCAGAAAATCATGTCAAAAAGGAAGATTTTAAATTATTTTGGCCCATTATTATGTCTTCAGCAGGAGAAATTACAACCAGCTCAAATGAAAAGGGAATATTGAATCAGCTAAGATCCAATCAACTGACTCTAATAAATCTACCCAGCCAATTTCAAGCTATAAACCTGAACCTGTTTTTCGGTTCTACCCTCAAATATATGCTCAAAGAAAAGCAACTTGTGTTCAAGCAAGAGATATTATTCCAACAACACTGCCATTGTCACCAATAGAATGCAACATGCAGCCACCACCAATTGAATGTCACTTACAACCATTAAGTAATATTTCTTCTTTAAAATTAGGTCCCAATGATGTAGTTATGAGTGACTCTTCACCTGAAACAAATGTGCCTTCGTGGATCCAGCCTAGAGCATCCACGAGAGCAAGACATCCTCCACAATGATGGGTTTTTTATAGTGATTTTATAAAAGACTTTCAACTTTTTTCTGTAAGTTTGTTTCAAGAAAAGGAATCTAAATTTTATCATGAGGCATGTCAGAGTCAACATTAAGTTAAGAGGCTATGAATGAAGAGATTTTAGCCTTGCATGAATGTGACACTTGAGATGTGGTTTTAAGACTTTCCTAAAAGAATGTTGTAGGGTGTTGTTGGGCATATAAAATTAAGTATAAAAGTGATGGGAGCATAGAACGTTACAAAGCACGTTTGGTAGCAAAAAGATATACTCAAGAGCATGGACTTGACTTTGATGAGACATTCAGCCCTGTGATGCGCATGAGAACTATTCAGGTAGTTCTCTCTCGTGCAATTACTTATGGTTGAGAGCTAAGTCAGTTGAACGTGAAAAATGCTTTTCTTCATGGGGTGCTTCATAAAGAGGTTTACATGGGGCATCCACCAAGATATACAGAAGGTGATCCTCAAATTCCAGTCCTTAGATTGAAGAAATCTTTAGGCTTCACGTCCATGGTTTGAGACTTTTAGTAGTGCCTTATGCAATCTTGGTTTCATAAAAATTTAGTGTGACTACTCATTGTTTCTCCACTGTGACAAGAATCATATCAGTGTGATATTGGTATATGTAGATGATATTATCATCACGAACAATGGCATTTTTTGGATTACAGAGCTAAAGAGAATCATCAATTCCAAGTTTCATATGAAAGAGCTAGGAAACCTCAGATATTTCTTGGGTGTTGATGTTGACAGGAGTCATAAGTCTATAAATCTCACAAATCACATGTATGCTCTTGATCTTTTTAACAGGTTTGGTATGTTAGACTTCATGCATATGTTCATGTTTGTAGTAGTGAACACTAAGTTGACGATGAGTGAGATTCATGATGAGGTTTTTGGCTAGCCATAGGTTTTTCATAGTCTAGTTGAAGCATTGCAGTATTTCACTTTTACCCATTCAAACTTGGGTTTTGCTATAAACCAAGTCTCTCAATTCATGCATGAACCCAGGAAGAGTCAAATCGAGGCAGCCAAAAGAATATTAAGGCATATTAAAGGGACCATCATGGATATATTATTGTATATAGAATATTCAAATAAGAGTGCATGTATTTCTCTAGTTGTACATGCATACTCAAATGTTGACTCGGCAGGAGACCCCGTGACCTGACGTTATGTGACAAGATATAGAGTATTTCTTGGGAATCACCTTGTATCATGAGCTAGTCCTAAGTAGCGAACCATAGCAAGATCAAGTACCGAGACAGAGTCCAAGGTTATGGCAGCTGTTACTGTGGAAGTTTTATGGATACACCATCTCCTTTCTTCGATGCATCAACTCATCACTAGGTCCCTGCCATTGACATTGCTTCCAATCCGGTTCAACATAGGAAGATGAAGCATGTTGAGTTAGATCAACATTTTATAAGGGATAAAGTTGAAAGTAAAAAAATTTAGCCCCTTTTTATTAAAGGTGAAGAGCAAGCACCAGATCTTTTCATTAAACCCTTGACGTGTGCAGGGCATTGGTTCTTTAAAAACAAACTATTCCTGGTCTTGAGTAACCCATGTACAGTTTGAGGGGGCATGTTAATAATAGATGTTCAGGAAAATTTTTGTCATTAATTTGTATTTTAATATATTTGTAAATCTCTCTTATGTACAGGGGTATTTTCATACCCAGAATTTATTATATATCATTGGGTGTGACCTAGAAGGAAGTCACAACCACTTACAGCCTCTCTCTCTCTCTCTCTTTCATGTGAGACATCTGGTTATGACCTCTTCAATTCATGTCAGGGACAAGGCGTGAAGTGATGTTGAGATGATAGTTACATTGAGTAACTGATGAAAGATGGGATTATTTTCTTGTCTGTCCATTTTCTCATCTTCCATGCCTTAAATTTATTAGTCATGTGGTGTGTCTGGCATGCTTGGCTCCATTGAAGGGTCTCCACATGACAAGAGTGGCAGAATATTGTTTATTTGGACATTAAATGGATTACCTTCATCAAATATTTTCATTCTAGCAGCTACTGATTTTTCCAGCTTTCTTCCAACTATAACATTTATAAATGAAATTAAGAAAATCCATTGATTGGGTCCTCTCTCCATTAATTAAACAACCAACACTTTGAAAGATTTATAGGCTGGGAATGGATATATGGGAAACTGCAGAAGAAAGAGAGGCAAGTAGAAGAGTGGTTCTTCTTGTCCACTTGATTCTCCTTTGCACCTGTTATGGTTAAAAAACTTGTACCTTATTGTTCGTTAAGAGCAAAAAATTATCTACTTCATAGCTACATGAACAAGAAGAGGTTATGTTCATTTTTGTATACTCATTGAAGTAATAGGAAGTGGGACATCTCAGTCCTCTTTTCTTAAATATCAAGGACAAAAGGGAAAATGCTTTCATGTAGCAGACATCCACCATCAGTTTGCAATGCAAATTTAGTTGACCTCAAATGTTTCCATTGCCACATAATTAGTGAGAGATTAACTACTTGTAGTGAATAGCTTTTGATTCTGGACACTGATGTCTTTTATCGATGGTGTTATTTGGCCAACTTCTCCAAATCCACCTTCTGTTTTGGAATGGGTAGTGAGGAGGGGCTTGCTCCATTGACCTTGTTGAAAAAAAGGTGAATCCAAAATGGATGACCCACAAATGTCTTTTCTTTATGAAAAAGTGCCTCTTTTCACATGCCTTTTCAATTTGGTTGACTTGGCCAGAACTTCAACAAAGTTGGTTGTCATTGCAACTAGCTATTGTCTTTGGAAATTGATATTTGGCTTTGCCATTGGCTTGCTGTTAGAGTAAAATGAAAGTCAACTAGTGCCTTATTCTATTGTATCTTCCATGACTATATTTAAGTAGGGAGCAATTATTATTATTATTATTAAAATTGTTGTTGTTTCCGCTAGGAGGGTTTTAGGGTTTGTTTAGAGGCATGACTATATAGATGAAAGAGGCCATTACACTGAAACCACGGGGGCTATTAAATTATCTCCAAGTAGATTAGGCAGAACTTCCAACCTTCACTAATTCTTGTCTTACCTTTGACTTCAAATGGTTTTGCAGCTTGCAGAATGGTTGGAAGCAAACAACACCACAACCTTCACTGAGCGAGACTATGCTTCTCGTGTAGATTTGATTGCCAAAGCTCATGGCATTCATGATGTTGAAGCTTATATGAAGAAAATTCCACCAATCATACAGACTCGAGTAGTTTACAAAACCCTCTTAGCCAACTGCATTTCTAGGAACAACTTCAAGAAAGTTGAACAATTGTTTAATAGGATGAGAGACAAAGGCTTCCCCTTGAACGCATTTTCATGTAACCAACTATTTGTGTTGTATAAGAGACATGGCAAGAGGAAGACTGCAGATGTTCTACTGATGATGGAGAAAGAAAATGTCAAGCCCGCACTTTCCACTTACAAGATCTTGATTGATGCCAAAGGCTGCGTTGGTGATTATGAGGGGATGGAGCAGGTGATAGAGAATATGAAGTTTGAGGGGATAGAACCTGATATTTATATCCAAGCATTGATAGCTAGCTACTACATCAAGGGATAATTCAAAGAGAAGGCAAAGGCAATCTTGAAGGAAATGGAAGGAGGTAAGTCAAAAGTTAATCGAGCTGCATGCAAAAATTTACTTCCCCTATATTCTTCTCTGGGTAAAACTGATGTTGTTATCCAAATTTGGAATCTCTGTGAGCCAAATCTGCAATCGGTGGAGTCTATTGCTGCCATTGAAGCATGGGGGAATCTGGGTAAGATAAAGAATGCAGAGGCACCGTTCCAGAAGATGATCAAGCCTGGAAGGAAGCTCACCCAAAAACTTTACAGTATATTGATGATATAGTGATTTACGAGTTAACTCTGTAGTGATTTACGAGTTAACTCTTCAGCGACTATAGTGATTTACGAGTTAACTCTATAGCGATTTACAAGTTAACTCTGTAGCGATTTACAGATAATGAGACAATTTAACGTAGTTCGGCTATGAAATCCTACGTCTACGAGACAACCCACACCCTCATATATTTCTCATATCATTCTATGGTTGAAGCCACACATATAAATACATGACGATCACCAATCGGATAACCATAAGCGGTTATTAAATCCAGTATTCTTGCTGGATTAGTTACAACAAGAAAGGAAGTTGGTTAAAGATGCCAACAACTCCAGATCTGCATCATATCTAAGAAGATAGGAAGGTGCAGGAACTGATTTTAAATGATCCTTATCTCAACACTCCCCCTCAAGTGGGGTGTGGATATTGAAACATCCCCACTTGTTGAGAGTATTTTTTAATTGAGCACTAGTAGTTTTTTTTGTGAGTATGTCTGCAAGTTGATCACTGCTTCTAGTGAAAGGCAGACTAATATCTCCCTTTTGAACCTTTTCTCTGATGTAATGACAATCTATCTCAATGTATTTAGTTCTTTTGTGAAATATTGGATTTATGGCGATGTGAATAGCAGCTTTGTTGTCACAGTTCATCTTCATAGGTTTGTCAATTGTCACACCTATTTCCCCAAGAACGGATTTTATCCAGATCATCTCGTAGGTTGTAGTGGCCATAGCTCTATATTGTGCTTCAACACTGGATCTAGACACAGTATTTTGCTTCTTGCTTTTCCATAAAACCAAGTTACCTCCAACAAACACACAGTAGCCAATAGTCGATTTCCTATCTTCACTTCTAGCCCAATCTGCATCAGAATATCCTTCAACACTAATATGTCCATTCCTAGTATAAACCAATCCCTGACCTGGATTTTTCTTTATATATCTAAGAATACGTTCAGCAGCCTTTACATGGCATGATTTTGGAGAATGCATATGATTGCTTATGGAACTGACTGCATATGAGATATCTGGCCTGGTGACAGTGAGGTATATAAGGCGTCCCACTAACCTTTGGAATTTTTCAATCTCTTTAGGAGGAAGAACTTTTCATTAGAATCCAATTTGTTATATGATTCTATGGGGGTGTCAATAGGTTTAGCTCCAAGTTTGCCTGAATCTTTAAGGAGGTCTAAGGCATACTTTCTTTGACTTAGAAAAATTCCCTTTTTTGAGTGAGCAACTTCAATTCCCAAAAAATACCGAAGCTGCCTGAGATCCTTGATATCAAAAGTTTTATGTAGATGTGCATTGATCTTAGAGATTTCAAGATCATCATTGCCAGTAATGATAATATCATCTACATAAATAAGGACGATAGTAATTTTTCCCTGAGAATGAAGCACAAATAAGGAATTATCAACTATGCATTTCTTAAAACTTCTTTCTTCTAAAGCCTGACTTAGTTCTAAGTACCATGCTCTGGGCGATTGTTTTAGGCCATAAAGGGATTTCTGGAGATGGCAAACTAAATTAGGATTACCTTCTTGAGGATGGCCAGGTGTCAAGTGCATGTAAACTTCTTCTTCGAGGTCTCCTTGAAGAAATACGTTTTTGACATCCAAGTGATATAATTTTCAATTGAAATTGCTAGCAAGAGAAAGAATAATTCCGACTGTATTTATCTTTGCCACAGGTGCAAATGTTTCTTCATAATCTATCCCATATGTTTGTGTGAAACCTTTGGCAACAAGGCGAGCTTTAAATCTCTTAAGAGTCCCATCACTTTGATATTTTACCTTATAGATTCAATGACATCCAACTGCCTTTTTTCCTTTTGGGAGTGAACAAATCTCCCACATTTTATTCTTGTGAAGGGCATCTAATTCTTCATTCATAGCTAAAACCCAAGTGAACTCCTTTTTTGCTTCTTGATATGATGCAAGTTCCTTGTATTTGTCAATGGCACTAAGACAGGCTAAATATCTTTTGGACAAGCAGTTATATCCAATGTGGTTTTCTATAGGATGATTCGTGGAGATGTAGGTGACAAAATCATTGAGTCGGCTAGAGGGTCGAGTGAGTCTCCCCGACTTTCTAACATGTGGTAGAGAGGAACTTTCTTCTTCATCTTGCCTCATGATTTCTTCTCTCGTATTTCCCCCATTGGGACCAGTTTGATGTTGTTCAGTCAGAATGATATCACTTAACCAGTCAATGCTAAGAAGAACAGGTTGATTCTCTCCCTGAAAATCATTATCAATCAGCTTAGAAGTAAAGTAAGGTATATCTTCATCAAAATGCACATCACGAGAAACATATAAGTGCTTATTCTGAACATCATAGCACTTGTATCCTTTCTTAGAACTAGAGTATCCAAGAAATAAACATTTAATGGCAAGAGGACTGAGCTTATCATTCTTGGTAGAGACAAAAATGGTGATTTGACGCAAGATCTGGAATATACAAAGCTTTAGAAATATGATCTTTAAAAAAAAATCACCAATTCCTTGGACCCGAATCATATGTCCATTGGCAATGACCACCGGCCCTTTGTTATGAGTCGAGCTCAACTTATTGAGGATAGTTTGAGAACATGACGTGATCTGAAGCTCCACTATCCACTATCCAAACCGAGTTAGACTGAGAGATAGATTTACCTGAGTCGGTGATGTTTGGAACTGTGTGAGTATTGGTAGCAAATGTTATTCCCGCCTTACTATACGTATCAAAAAATTTGGCAAGCTTTTCCATGGTGACTGGAGTGCTTGTAGAATATGGATGGTTGACGATGTTGGCCGACTCTTTAGAGACATGAGTCAACTCTTTTGATTTGTATTTATCGATTTTGTTTGATTTGCCATGGAGAATCCAACATTTTTCCCTAATATGACCTTCTTTACTATAGTAAGTACAATATGGTTGTCTGCTTTTATTTTTTCCAATAGGGTTGGCCCCCTCGTTCTTGGTATTAACATGAAGAACCACTCGATCAGGAGTCTCGATGTTTGTGATGGATGGATCAGCAGGGTTCATAACACGTCTCCTGGCTTCCTCCCTTAGGATAGTGGAGCAAACAATGTCTAGAGGAGGCACGTCTTGGGTCATCAAGATTTGGCTTCGAAGACTCTCAAAATCTGGTCCAAGACCAGCGAGGAATTGGAAAAAAAATCTTGCTCTTTAAGCTTTTGAAGAGTTACTGGATCAGTCACCGTGGGTTTATATGAATCAAGTTCATCCCACATGCTGCACATAGTACACAAATACTCACTGACGGACTGATTTTGTTTTCTGAGATTGCTGATTTCTTGAGAAAGTTGATACATGCGAGCAACATTATATTGTTGTTCATACAGTTCCTTTGCGGTTCTCCAAACCTCTTCAGTCGTGTTTAAGAAAAGGAAGCATTCAACGCTCTTGGGTTCCATAGAATTTAGAAGCCAAGACATAACAAGATCATTGTTGGATTGCCATTCATCGAACTTGATATCTGTGGCTTCAGGTCGTGGCAATTTTCCAGTGATAAATTCGGATTTTCCCTTGCCACTTAGAAACAAGGCGGCAGATTTAGACCAGGACAAGTAATTTTGCCCATTTAACAGAATAGATGTAATTTTCAGATTGGGACTTGCCTGATCTTGAACGAGGATACGTGAGTGGGTGCTATTGTTGTCAGCCATGACGAATGAGGATACGCAATGAAAGCCAAACAGGCTAGAGCTCTGATACCATGTAGCGATTTATGAGTTAACTCTATAGCGATTTACGAGTCAACTCTTCAGCGACTGTAGTGATTTACGAGTTAACTCTACAGTGATTTACAAGTTAACTTTGTAGTTAACTCTATAGCGATTTACGAGTTAACTCTTCAGCGACTGTAGCGATTTACAAGTTCTCTGTAGCGATTTACAGATAATGAGACAGAATTAAAGGTGGTTCGGCTATGAAAGCCTACGTCCACGAGACAACCCACACCCTCATATATTTCTCATATCATTCTATGGCTGAAGCCACACATATAAATACATGATGATCACCAATCGGATAACTATAAGCTGTTATTAAATCCAGTATTCTTGCTGGATTAGTTACAACAAGAAGGGGAGTTAGTTAAAGATGCCAACAACTCCATATCTGCATCATATCTAAGAAGATAGAAAGGTGCGGGAACTGATTTTAAATGATCCTTATCTCAACAGTTGAAGGTTTATGCAAATCACAAACTGTTAGATAAGGGGAAGGATTTGGTGATGCAGATGTTGAATGAAGGCCTCAAGATTGGGCCATGGACATGTCATGCAATTGTGAAGCTCTATGTGCAGTCAGGTGAGGTAGAGAAGGCTGATTCTATGCTACATAAGCTTATGCAGCAAAGACAGTTGAAGCCCCTCTATGCCACGTACATGGCCATCTTGGAGAAATACGCCCTGAAAGGTGACATTCACAATGCTGAGAAAATCTTGGAGAAGTTGAGGCGGGATGGATACCTGGGCAAGGTTGGAATGTATCAGCAGCTTCTCTGGACATACATAAATGCAAAGACACCTGCATATGGAATTAGAGAAAGAATGAAGGTAGACAATATAGTGCCAATGAAAGTAATCGCAGCGCAGCTGGCGCAGGTCGACTGTTTCAAGAAGTCACTGATAGCCGAATTGCTGGAATAAGTTGTGTAGGATTAGCGATTAAGGTGGTTTAAGCGGCCGTTGGGTTCATGGGGAACCTCTGAATTTTTTCTTGTATTTTCTTTTCTTTGTCATAACTGTGAAAACGTGATACTGTTTTCCTTCTTATCTGCGAGGCAGGTTTCAACCGGGGCTACGGTTTGTCCCGAGATCATTAAATTTTGCTTCCTATAAAATGTGTACTCGTTTAAACTAAAGCTGGTTGAATAGTCTTGAAACAATTGAAATGGGTTTTAGAACCTCTCTCTCTCTCTCTCTCTGTTGAAAGGGTTCTATCTTAACTATTAACGGGTGTTGGAAGTTCCGTTCATCTGGTTTCAAAGGTATGTTAAATTCAATTTACGGATGGTGGCTGCAAAATGAATGCTATGTCGCATCTGAGAATAAGCCTCAATTATAGTCCGGTATCGGGGAAGGGTCTTGCAGCCTGTTTTCCAATCTTTTGTTATGGCCGGTTTCCATGTCATCTGAAAAAAGTACACTTATATTGTGCACCTTGGAAGTTTTCTCGCTAAGCCTCTTGAGAATGTAACCTTTTTTTAAATACAAATGGCAGAAGAGAACCGAAGAGGTCTTGGTTTTCAGTCTTATTTGCTGTCTAGACATCTAAACTTGTTTTGCTCATAGCTGTCATTGATTCTCGACTGTGATTCTTCAGCCTATGATTCCTGGTCACAGGTTCACACATGACCAATTTTCACAGCTATGATTCAACTTTCTCATGTTTGTGTTGCTCTATGAAAGTTGTGGTTGCGATTTATTGACGAGAACTTGAAAAAACCCCACTTTCACAGGGCGTTGCAAACCTGCTCCTAATGTCATTAGATCCTGAAACAACAATTTTGTAGGTGCAGCAAGCATGAGTGGTCTGGCTGGACTTTTAGATGTTCTCCTAGTTTGCCATTCCAACTAAAAAATCACCAACCAGAGAGAGAGAGAGAGAGAGAGTCCAACATTACACAATCTTGTGTAGCACAAAGTACAACTCCATATTCAAAGGGGTTCCATGCTCGTTTCCCAAACAGAAGCCCTCAAAAGAGGAGGAAATAAGTGCATAAAAATTGACCCAAAATGCTTACAGATGCCAACAGCTTATTTCTAAAATTCATTGTAAGATTCCAAAAGCATCAACAGCCAGAAGAAAGGGGAAAATCGTCATAATGAAGCAGTCCAATCTCAGTAGTAGTTCGTGTTGTAGAACTTCTTCAGGAACTCTGACGTTCCCTGGTCTTTGGCACCCAGGTCTTGCACAAGACCCCCACGTCCGATTACATACTGACCAATCACGTGATGCCGTTGCTTTGCATGTTCAGCAATGTTGCCTAGTTCCTCCATCGCCTTGAATAGAAGCATGTCAATTATCTGTTTAATGCAGCAGAAGCAGAACATTACCAAGGCTTGAGTAATGCAGGAAATGAACTCATGGATGCGACAGCATAACAATACAAGGGAACATCATGAAGCATAGCAACAAAAGAACAACACATTTAGTCCTTAAAGTGAAAGCTGTTGGGATTTGGAAACCTTTGCAAGAGAAGCATTTGAAGATCTTATGTGAACCCCAAAAACCTAATATGCATATGATATCAAATGGTAACCAAGAGCAATATTTCTGTGTATATCCTTGAAAATAAACTTCCTCAGCCTATTGGTGAAGCACTCCATGCTGCCACTTTTTTAACTAATCAAATCACAAACCAACTTACCAAGATTCCTTTTGCTTTTGCTGTACATACTTAAGCATGATACTTTAAGAAGCCTTTGGATGTAAATGTTACGTACATCATGTACACAATGCTGTGGATCTAAATCATTTACAAAGTTGGTGTATGCAATCAGTTAGTTACTTGGGCATCTAAAGCAAAAGGTTGCTTCAGCCAAAGAAGCAAACACAGCGTTATTTCATGGCATATCTATGGTGAACTCATCATTTGAACTTCCAGGCTCCAGGAAGTATCCAGTATTGATCGATTGATCCTACACATGCAACTTGCTCCCACTGTTTGTTAGCCATGGTTCTTTGTTATTGTAGACTAGATACATAAAAGCAATCATACAGTTCAAGAAGCTGGGTTGGAATATGAAGAGACCACACTCGCTTTTCCATCATGTACAATGTTGTATGGCCATATGGGTGCTTCAAAATGTCCAGTGCACCTGTAACAATACAGGTACCTCTGGGTTCCTGGTGTCGAGTGCTTCATGTTTATACACATTATATATTACCTACATATTTATATTTATTAAATTCTTTTCTCCATACGTACTAAAGATTCCTCTTCACAATCTCAAATAAGCGCAAGTGTGAGCGGATGCAATTCTACTGGTATCAAATCTCTCGTACCTATATGACCAACTCTAAATGTCTTTTTCAGGTGTGATGAGTCACCTGTATATGGATGGGATTCATCTATTCTGATTAATCCATGGCTGATAAAGTACCAAGTCAAAGCAGGCTGTACAACCCAAAACATGGAAAGCACCAAAATACAGATCATTAAAACATAAATGGAGAACAAAAAATCTTGTAGCAGATAAACCTAGTTGAAGCATGAGAGTTGATCTGAAGTGAACCAGGGGATGAGGATAAGCTGGACGTGTGAAATTTTGTTGGGAATGAAATTGAATGTGGATTTGGCATATCCAGCTTCTAGTTTTTGTTTTGACCTTATGCAATCAAGTAGAGCTCACCAAATGATGGTAATCTTCACAAGACTATTTTACATGGCTCTAGTTTTCATTATCATAAAATGCTCTCGTTTGTGTATTATACCATGGAAGGTATGCCCTTTGGCAGTTTCTGTAACCCTTGTCAAACACATATCATCAACTAATTTGGTCTATATTTTCACATTCCATTTGATGCTAAATCAGTTGCTAATAGGATCAATGAGCTATTCAAGGCTTCTTTCCATTGAAGTACTTATATGGAGAATGGGTTGTGCCTTACAAGTAGGAACTTGGTGATATATCACAAAGACGGGACTAGGTGCTAGGTAGACTGGGCTGTTTAATCAAGCCGTGCTAATTAAAAGACAGGTACTCCTAAGTTCCTAACTCAAGTGATAAGTGGTGGATGAGGATGATGAAAGTCAAAAATAGAATATCATACCAGGCCTACCTTGGTTACGGAGGAGAATGCTTCACAAGGGACAAGTGTTTAGCATGTGCAAGGGATGGGATTTTACCTTTGTTTCCTTCCTAGACAAAATCAACAACAAAGTGGAAAAAGTGCAGATTGAACATGCTACCTTTTGGAATGACCAACGGCTCATAAAGGGCCAAATGAACAACTTTACCAGTCTTGCTCATGTGAACTGCAGTCATAAAGTACTATACCATGGATGAAAATTGGTGGATGCACTCCAACACAACCTTGCTAGCAGGTCACTTTATGGGAAGAATTGATGTCTCAAAACTTCAATGAGAGATAAAATAAGTGAATGTCATTTAAGATGATTAGGACATGTTGCACAAAGACTTATTACAGCTCCTGTGAGAAAGGTTGAGATGATACAAGTAAAAGGAACTAGGGAAAGAGAGAGACCATTGAAGACTTGGAAAGAGGCAGTCAGAGGCAACATGAAGGATTGTCGCTTAAAGTTGTAGCTCTAGATAGACAGGAATGGAAAAATGGGACTTGCAAAGCCGATCCCATGTAGTTTGTATAAGGCTTCATGACGATGGTGATGATGTCAAAACTTTAAGGAACCTTCTTGATAGAATGAGAAGACAGAGAAGTTTGGAAGAATATAAGAAATGTGATCTTCACATCTAAGGGTATGTTTGGTTGAGCCACATGAGATTTGGATTCTCATTAGAATCCAAATCTCATTCGACCTGGTAACCAAACAAAAATAAAATGATCCTCACCAACCCGTGAGATTTCGAATCTCATGGGCTACCATGTGATTTCAAATCAACACCCCATGGTTGTCAAAAAGTAGTTGGGTCTCTCTCTCTCTCTCTCTCTCTCTCTCTCTCTCTCTCTCTCTCTCTCTCTCTCTCTCTCTCTCTCTCTCTCTCTCTGTGTGTGTGTGTGTGTTTTAGGGGCGCTGCAGTGCAATGGAAGGCGGAGGAGGCTCTCTAGAGGAGAACCGATCTGCAACTTACCGGAAGAAATCGAGGTCGCTAGAAAATAAAACCCTACATTGGGCAGAGAAGGGGAGATGCATTGTGAAGCTCGCCGGAGAGACAAGTTGGTTTTTTTTCTGCAACTGACAGCGATTGGGGGGGGGGGGGGGGGGGGGGAGGGAGGGTATCTAGCCGGATGTCCGGTGAACTCCACCGCCCCCTCATCCAAAACCCAAACAGGGGCTCTCCGTTGAACAGCCCCTGATTGGGGATTTTTCTGGGTTTTTTATGTCTGCAACCAAAATTGATGAGTGGCTGGGGGAGCTTGTCGGACGTCTGACAAGCTCCACCGTCCCTCATTCAAAACCAAAACAGGGGATCTCCGTCGAAGAGCCATGTTTGAGGCTTTTTCCTCTCTCTTTTTTATCTACAATGAGCGGTGATGGGGAGAGGAGGGGGGAACTCGCTGGACATCCAACGAGCTCCATCGTTCCTCATTTGAGACTCAAGCAGGGGCTGCCCTTGTTTGGGGTTTTTCAATTTTTTCTTTTTTTTGGTGATGATGAGAGGGGGGAAGGCGAGAGCTCGTCGGACGTCCAACGAGCTTTTGAATCCTTTCCTCACAATAAACAAACATGAGAATTGGAATCACATGAGATTTTGAATATCATGAGATTCCATTTCACTTTTGTAAAACACAACCAAGCATACCCTAAACATTCTCTCCACTTGTAGAACCACTGGCATCATGAGAGCTATTTAAGGGTTCATCACCTAGCTCTTTTCATATGACTGATATCTATCATATTGAGAACCTACAACTTAGTGGATGTCGTTGCGGGCTATTGTTTGCTTTGTTCTAAAAACACATGATTGGTAATCCATGTCCTTTGCCACTGTCTTTTTGGGAAACTTTCACTAAACTCTAAACAGGAGAAAAGGGCACACCTTTAAGAATTTCAACATGCATAGAGATCATAATAGGAAATTGGCTCTAGGTTAAAGGCAAAATATTACAGTTATTTTACAGCAATGGAGTCTCATGGTGGAATACAAATCTAAAGACAAGGGGAAAAAAAGTTCAAATCTTTGAAGGAAAGGCTTCCCAATTCTTGTCAATTCACGAGTTCATTCAAAGAGAGACTGAATTTAGGGCAATCATTAAGTGGCCTGGTTTCAGTACCCGTTAATTGGTTCACAACTTCACATAGAGTGCAGACCAATGTTGTGAAAAGTGTTGAGGCGTAGCGAAGCGCTATACCAAAATATGAAGCAAGGCGTAAGCCTCAAGGCATAGAGTGTAAGCCTCAAAAACATATTTTTAAAAACTTAAAAAATATCTAAAAACACTAATAAATAAAAGAAACACTTTTTTGATGAAGCAACAACCAATAAGAAATAGGAAATCTCAAACAAATACTAAAAAATTACAAGAATAATATGTAAAAACAACTTTAATGCAACAACTTGATCTACATAAGTATCTAACAAATAAATTATGAACATTCAATGAAAAATTAACAAAATCACTAACAATCAAATAACAAAATCACCATCATCATCATATAATGCATACTAGCATTAACAACCTAGAAATACAATCAATACACAATCACAAGCATATTTGCAAATAATCACACAAACTGAGATCAAAAAATTGACATACACAATCTTTATATAGACAAATTGAGAGTCAGTCAATTAATTGCACATACACATAAAAAAATACAAATACACAGTCATAGAAGAAGAAGAAGGAGGAGGAGGAGGAGGAGGAGGAGGGAAGAAGGAGAAGAAGAACGGAAGACGAAAAAGGAGAAGAAGAACATGAGAGAGAGGGTGGGAGGTTGCCCTAACCCATCGGGCCCTCCCCTTTTCTTTTAATTGTTTTTTAAACATTTTGGGTCAAAGGGGAGCTTTGACCCCCCATTTGACCCAAAGCTGATGAGGCATGCGCCTCACCTTGAGGCACGCTTCATAGTGAGGCGTATGCATCAAGGCCTACGAGACGCATACCTTAGAGCTGCACCTCAAGGCAAAAAGCCCCTCGCCTTAAGGCGAGGCACATTTTTAATAACACCGGTGCAGACAACAGGTTTCTTTCACACATCATAATTTCTTCCGTGCCCTCCACACCCAAATTCATTGGAATGGTGATGGGTTTCCTGCCTACATACTTGCATTAACAAAAAAAGAGAACCAACATAAACAACAACCTTTGTCACAAAGAAGACACTTTAAAAGTGATTTAGTACATATCCACTAGGCAGTCCTGTTAAAACTCAAGCATCAATGAATATTGAAGCTATTCATGAGAACAAGGCAATGCACAATTTTACACCAAATGGCCAAAAGCCACAATCCTATATTACCATTATACTTACTTCAAGAAGCACAACTCACAACATACAAAATTTCATCCAATTTAGTAATTAGCATACAATCAGCACCAAATTTGTCTAAAATGATCAAAGCAAAGTTCAGTTGATCCTTCAAAACCTGCCTTGAATTTTGGTGTTCAAACTCAGAATCAACATAAGACCACATAACACAGAAGTTGTAAACCTTTGGACGAAGCAAAAATATGTACTGATTAAAAGTATTAGATCATCTTTATAATTGGATTTTCCTCTGATGCATGAGATATTAGCTACTTTGAAACTGAACAGAGCAAACATTAATAAAAGGCGAATAAAATATGTACTCGTTCATAATGAATTTGACTCAATACTAGAACAAATATTTGAAAACTCAGAAAAGAACCTCTCAAAGGGATAAGAAATAAGAATGCATAGTCAAATTTAAAAGAAGAGCCAAGTTAGCAAAAATAAACATCCAAATGGTGCTTATACATAATTCATTTAAATGAAAGGAAGCAACATCAAAGGATCTTAAAGTTATCAGTAGATGGTATCATGCCTTCATGAACCTTTTAATGGTTATCTGCCTAAGAAAGAGATTTAATTGCAACACCATGCATCTCTAAGATGGTCTTTCCTTATAAATCAGGTAAATGCAAACAAAGGTGAAAACCACATTGCATCCTTTCAATTCTTGAAACTTCCTAACCCAGCCACTTCTTCATTGTCAGCCTGAGAAAGCTGAAATGTGGGGCTTGTAACTTCCATTTAGAGTTCTGAACCCATGACTCGGGATAACAAAGCAATCCAGCTTTGTGTATTTACCAACAGAACAAAATGCTAGGGAAAGAATACAACAACATAACCCAAATATTCTCCAAACCATGCAGCAAATAAGAGAGATGAGATTTTTCTTTTAGCACGGTAAAACTCCAGATTAGAACAATATGCACAACTGAAAATCCGAAAGAGTTCCCATGACTGGAAGGCAGCAAGATTGCAATAAAAACAGTGACCACTTTCAAAGAATAAAGATGCCATCATTTCTTGTAACCTAGTGCACTTCCTTCAAAGAGAGCTCTCATGGCTTCTTCTTCCATTTCTCTTTTTCCTCCTTTTCTCGTTTCCAAAACAAGGTGGGCAAAATGGATGCTCTGAATGGCTCCCATACCCTTGTCTCAAGAGGAAGATGTTGGGTCCCTTCCTCACGACTTTCTCTTTTTCCTTCACTCATGTAATGAAGTGATGAGAAACCATCCACAACTCCCATTGAAACCATCTTTTTCTAATATCTATCTGCATCAAGCTCTTTTGAATTGAAAGCTTTTGGTATCTCAAAATCTTGACAATCAGTCAATAAATGTGACATTTTCTTTGCAACCGCTTAGCTTTATTGCAGTTTTTTCTTTTGAATAATCCAATAAAACACTTGTTTTTTGTGGCTAATCTTGTGTAATTTCTTACCAACAATGGTATCTTCGCCCCACTTTTCACTAGGTATCAAGTCATAAAGGAGTGGAAGGGTGCTTCATCTTTTCTCGCACTGTTCTTGTTTGAAACTTTGAAGCATGATCAGCAGGCCTCCATATAAAAATTTTCTCGCTCAATGATAGTCGCCTTTTCTGACTTGAAACTATGTTAGACAAAAAGCTAGAGGCTGCCTAACAGCATGAAGCCTTCTTCAGATTCTCTCCAGCCACAATGTGATAAAAACCTCCCATCAACAAAATGACCTTATGGTGTTTTCTTATCCATCAAAGAGAAACCCTTCCTCTTACTTTTTCCAGTTGCTTTCTCTTGCAATCCACTTTGCAACTTCCAATTTTTTTCTTTTTGGGATTTTATGAGCCTTACAGTTATTTCTTATTTGTCAATGTGGTATAAGATTCGGAAGTATAAAACATGACAATCTAATGAAAGACAAAAGTGTTCTCCTTTGAAAGAGGTTTCTCCTCTTTCTAGTTAAATCCTTCCTTGGATCACCACTAACGATTCTCAAATGTTAGTGAGATGTACTATGCATCAATAAAGAACCAACAACAACGAAAAAAGAAAAATACCCAAATAGAAACTACTAGCCCTGAAACAAGAGAGAGGGAAAAAAGGAACAATTGGTTCATCTCGATTCTTAATAGGTACCCATGAAGAAGGATAGACAAACATTTTATCACCAAGAAAAAACCAAACAAAGAATGCACCAAAAATCTCCAAATCCCAACAAGCAATTGACCAAACAAACAACACAGCCAATGTATCCGTCTTAAATCAATCAACGCGATACCAAATAATCACAAAGGGCAAATATAAAATCGATCACTAACTCGTACCAAATCAACCAATTCAAGTATAAAGAGAACTTATTCGAAAGTAAAAAACAAGGAAATCGACCCTACCCACTATCAATCAACCATGTCCCACTAAGGACAATCAAATTTCGAAACAAAAGACGGTCTCCAATGCCAGAAAAAGAAAGGCAGTGGAAAGAGAGGGGGGGGGGGGGTCTTCTCAAAGTCATCTTTTTGTTTTGCCTTCCTCTTCCTTTTCTTTCTACACCATCAAGAAACCACAAAGAGAGAGAGAGAGAGAGAGGAAAACAACCTTGGGGTTGGTGATGTGGGAGTTCTTCCTGATTTCGGAGGAGATGGTGGATCGAAGCTGAGAGGGCGTGACGACGTCGTGGAGGTTGTGGACTTCCATGATGGTGGGGATTGATCTGCAGGCCTGCTTGAAGAACTCGATGGTCCTGCCCCTCGCCTCCTCCAGGCTTGCCGAGTTCGGCGGAACCTTCATCTGCCTCATCACGAACGCCATTGCCCCTTCCTGTCGTTGTTGCACCGCAGACCTCTCTCTCTCTCTCTCTCTCTCTCTCTCTCTCTGGGTATTAACGGGCTGGTTCGAACTCAAGTGGATCTCAACACGGATTCTGGCTTTGAGGTGTTGGTACTACCCGGTGTCAATAGGTTGGGTTTGACTCAGATCCAATCCGTACCAAACCTTAATGGGTCAGAGTTTGGTAATAAAGAGGAGGTTCCATTAGAATCTGGGTCAAACTCAAAAGATCTGATTAGTGCATGGAGCTGAGTATGGTTTGTAAAAATTTACACCAGACCCCGGCACGACTGGAGTTCTGATTAAACCCATGATTTTTCAATATAAAAATGATAAAAGATATTATTTTACTCGGTATGGATTGGGTTTGTTTCGTTCATTCATTTAAGATCCGAGTATAGTTTTTCATATCAGACCCAAGTCTGGACCCTGTATCCGTACCTCAAAGTCAGATCAAGGTTTGAAACCACCTAGGTCCGAATCAGCTCCGGCCGTTGACACACCCCTAGTTGGTACCAGGTGTGGACTCAAGTATGATTAGGTTCATAGTAAGAAAAACCATACCTGAGTCCTGTTAACATGAACCAGACTTGATCCATACGTGCTAAAGTAACATTTTTTTTATCTTTTTTACGCTGAAAATAACAAATCTTAATTGGAACTTGGGTCAAACTAATGTCTGGTATGAAATTTCACTCCATAAATTAATCAGACTCTTTGGGTTACATCCGGGACCTCCTTCTGCCAAACACTAACCCCTATAGAGTTTGGTACGGGTCGGATTCAAGACAAACCTGACCCATTGACACTCTTAAGCCCAAGAGACTTGAATCAACTTGGCTGTGGTTGATCAGACCAAGCAACTTGATCCAATTAGAGTAGAACATGTCCCGACAAGCCAACCCAACACCTTTTCCAGGATGTGGAAACTCCTTGATCCACTCTGTTGGCTGGGGCTAGAGCACTAACACCAACGCTAGCAAACTAAAAAGTGAGTGAGAGAAGCTATGCGTGCTCGAGGAATGTCCTAAGGGGTTAGGGTAGGTTCATGTAACTCAGAAAATCCTTACGGACCAAGTAGGGATGTAAATGGGTTGGACTGGGGTCGAATCTGAGCATTATGGAGTTGGACCTAATCGGATTAGGAGTTGGATTTGGATTCAGAGCAGGATGGAATCAGATAAAACCAAATATGGATCTGACTAGCTTAAAACTCGATATTTACACTTAATCGGATTCAGATCATAATTGGATTCAGACTTGGGTTCGGGCATCTTACTATTTGGATCGGTTGAAAGCCTTAAACCTGTTTTTAGTGGTAATTTGTCTTTGCTGGACTCTTTCTTGGTCGAATTCTCTGCGACCAACCAGATTGTATGATCTGTTATGTTGCTTTAATGAAATGTTTTCGTTTTCACTTAAAAAATAAAAGATTTGCTTATAGACAAATATAAAAAGATAAGCACATTTTTTGAGAATGAGGTAAAATACACTTAAAAAAAAAGCATATTCCACATAATGGCCAAAAAATTAGGTCAAAACATTCACACTTCAAGGCTAACCTCCCACTCGGACGGGACTTTATGCATTTAATATATACATGGTCAAACTACCTTGGTGGCCGTGTTTGGAAACGGACAGCTGGGATGAGATTTTTTTGCATTTGAGAGAGGAAGTAAGACTCTTCCCTTTATATTGGAATTGAAGAGTGGTTTTGGCAGCTACCACTTTTTCCAAGTTCGGCTCAAATGTGAACCAACCCATATTTTACCAATTTACATCCATATTTCAGTGTTGCACCTTTTTTTTTTCGTAATCTCAAACCCTAGGACTCCACCCCTCAAAGCAGCATAATAATTTTTTAAGTGATAATGGAAAGAAGGATTATCTAAAATTGAATATCAATGCTAAACAAAATATATGATATTATATCTTGATAAAACTAAGAGACGCCCTTCAAGCACATATCTCCACTATTTCGAGAAAATTTTTTAGTTTGGGGCAACCAATTTTGAACAATCATTTGATCAAAATATATGGGCTCTCAAGCTAAAATCAACCAATTAGAGATTCCTGCAAATAATTCTCTCCAAAAGAATTGAAAGATATTTGGAAAATTACTATGTCTCAAAAGTCAGGTTGGTAGACTAAAACCTTAAAATTTACAAGAAAGTCAGAATTTCAAAAAACATACCCAAAAAACTCCATTAAAGGTTTGGGAGGGTTTTCATTGAGGAGGTTTTTACACACACACACATATATATATATATGTGTGTGTGTGTGTGTGTGAACTTTTATGTATATATAAATAAATAATATATTATTATATATAAATATACATATATATTATATGTATATATATTCAGTCCGTCCCATTTAGGCCAATTGATCGGGTAGGCTTTAATAGGGGGCCGTTGTTGTCCACCCTATTGATGGGGGCGAAGTGGAAGAAAAGTAATTGTAAAAAAAAAAAAGCATGTCTCACAAATTGAGTTTCAGGTGAATCTCAGTTTCGCTGGCAAAAGTAGAGTTTCACTAAAATTTTTGGGTTTCACCATTTCAATTTTGTGCAAATCTCAGTTTTGCTGAAACTTTTAAGTAAAATCGTCAAAAATTCAACAAAAATCAAGTGGGTGGGTATGAGATGAGTATTGTGATATGTTGCGGTTATTTTCAGTAGTACCGTTATTTTTTGAGAAAAAAAAATGTGTAAAATGGGCACATGGGGTATCTAGGATCAACCTACCTTTTCCCTTTTTCTTCTCTCCACCTACCAGTCAGTAGCCGTACACAATCCATTCTTATTGTATAAAAGAGTTTGTATTTGATATTTATACGGTATATATTAAATCTTCGAGAAGGACAAGAATATGGCCTAATACTATTCCATCATTATTCATCTGCAGATTAGGAAATCTAAAGAAACTATGGTTTTTATATTGTGCTCTTATGTCTATATTAACGAATAATGGTTTTTGGCAAGTAAACTTTTCACATTTAAATATGTACAATAATATAAATACATGATCGAAGATAGTTAATAGCAGGTTTTAGTCATACTTTTTTAGGATAACCATGTTTTAGTCATCCTTGAAACACTAAAGAGTAATGAGCTGGTTCTGCCCTGCCCTCTCAAAATCACATTTTTTGTTGTTGTTTCTCACATCTAATACCATAGATGTGATCTATAGGTTTTGTATAGTGGGAACCTGTTTTTGAATTACCAGAATCTGAAGTTTTTTCGGTGATCCAAAATCAATGGCTATGAAAGTAAGTTTTTTCAGATTATAAAAATATGTTTTTTCGTCAAAAAAACATGATCCAAGAGTTGATTCACACTAAATAGAGCATGTTAAACACATCTAACGGTTCAGATCTATCATAAAGCACTTTAAAACTATAGGGCAGAATGGGGCAGAACAAGAAATAGAGCCTAATATGTTCCGTTCTCAACACTAAATAGATAACAATTTCTAAATGATGTTGAAAATATATCAATTTTTTTTAACATTGTTGTCCTCATGGAAAGTGAAATGCCTTGGAAACACTTTTCATGGTTTTTTTAGCACAATCAAATAATATTATATTAATTACATAGTTTTACTTTTCTCCATAACTTTAAGAATCATGGAAAAGCTATAAAATTGTTGTTTTCTTTATGAAATGGCTTAAAGGGAGAGATGAAGGAATATGTGGTTAAGTGAAACCTCAACTTCACTTTCAACAATCTCAAGCATGCATTAACAACAATGTCACACATGCACTACTAAAAGGCCACAGGAAATGCTAATTTTGTGTCAATAGATATCTTTATTTTCTCCTTGGGGATCTTTAGAATGACCACTACTTAACTTTTAATTAGCGACCATCAAATGCAATATGAATAACCTATCTTCCTTTCTTTGAAACAAAGAGCCCTTTCAGTTCTATCTGTGCCTCAAACAATTTTGTCCTCTCCATATTACCATATCTTTAGAGTCCATAATTTTATATGAGGAACCACTGAACTCAATTACTTGCTGCCGTTACACTTCAGTTTTCTATTCAAGTTTATCTAGTATAGGTACTCAAATTGATTTAATGATCGATTTTTAGGTTTTTGTCATAAACTTAATTGGTTACTTTCAATTAAGTAAATCAATGGTACTCAAAATTAAGGCATTTCCCATTGATATAAAAACTTTTGTACCAGAAACAATGTCAACTTCAATTATAGCCCCTCTGAGATGTAAAATATATCTTTTTTCACCATTCCGTAGGGTATGCGACAAATGTATGCTAGAATAATATATAAGGAAAAGGTCATTTTCTATGCAGCGGCACTGCAGCATCCATTTCAACATTTTTTTGTGATAGACACCACACCTATCTCAAGAAATGACAAGATTAGTGGCTGTCAAGGGGGTCGCTGCAAGTATGCAGCTACGGGTCACTGCAAGCATACCGCACCCCTGCATATAATGTGAAGTCAAGGAAAACTGACAATGAAGTAAGTTGGAATATCCCTGTGACATAGCTTAGCCAAGGTTTTGTGGCTGCTGCATTTTACAACACCTTAAAGCTGCAACCAGTCATTTCTATACAAAACTTTCACAAGATTAAGTGCTTAATTGGGTTACAATGACTTATGGACCAACAAATTCCCGTCTCATGTCAAAGCTTGGTTTCAACTTTCATCAAATGCCATCATCACCATTCCAAACATACGAAAGCCAATCCCTTGTTTAACGAAAGGCCATTTTGGTAATTGATGCATCCATATTATTATATATATAGGTCTAGTAAACGAGGTGAACGAGCTGAGCTTGAAGTGTTTAAGCTTGGCTCATTATTGTGGTGAGCCAAGCTGAGTTCAGTCGAGTTCAAACTCATAATGAGTCCGAGTTTGAACTGGCTTGTTTATAAAAAAAAAATAGATTGGTTTAGAGCTGAAAGAAATAGGATTACAAAAAATATATATGTAAAATATCTATAAAATAGATTTAAAATATATTTTGAAATACCTAACAAGCTTATAAGAGTCGAGCCGAGCAGAGTACCTGTTGTTCATATTCAGCTTGCTGAGACTATTTTACGAGTTCGGATGAGCTTACAAGCCGATTATGAGCTGAGCCAAGAGTGGCTCGGCTTGTTTCCCAACCCTAATTATATACGCATTTACGTAGTAAATCATATACATACAACATGTACCTAGTTTCCTTGACCACCGCTGCATCAAAAACGACTCTTTGGACACTTCTCTAGATTATCCTCCCAAGGCCCACTCACCAAATTGGACTAAATGATGAAGTGGGACAGGGAAACCAGGAGAAAATGCTGTCCCCCAACAAGAAAGTCTTCCTCAAAATGGTCGTTTTCCTCACGAAGCAGGCCCATCTTCAGTAATAAAAGCGCTTCCCACTCTTGGGCACCCACCCCTTGATTCACCACATGCCAGAAGATGGAGCCTGGTTCCTTCACTCCGCTTGCAAGCTCTTATCTACCGCTGGAATCTAAAGAAGCTTGTGATTTTATCACTGTGGTGTTGCCATATGAGCACAAATTCTCCAGCAATGAGGCCTCTGTTTCGCCTGGATTCTGCCATCTTGATGTTCCATTCAATGGTTTCCAAGTGAGCTCATGCAGTACTAAAGTTGCAGATTACCCATTGGAGTCCTCCATCTCTTTAGAGGAATTGGATGTCTTGGAGGCAGAGTTGGTGTTGATCCATGATGTTCTGATGAAGGATGTGAATGCGGGGAGTGCTGGTTTGGCTGAAATAGGGCTGGGGAAAGATACCCAATTGGGGAAAATGGCTAAAAATGCGGAGAGACCACTCCTGAATGAGGCCCCTGCTGAAAAGAAAGGTACCCAAGTAGCCACAGTGTCTGTTGATCTCATTCAGAACAGGAGACCCTTCAAATGTTCGCATTTGGGGTGTGAGAAGACGTTCAAGAATCCGCAGACGTTGAAAATGCACTATAAGACTCATTGTTCTGATGAGGTTGCACTGCAACTGAGCTCAGAGTCGGTTCCTCAGGCATCCAAGGCAGGACAGAACAAGAAGATTCCCTGCAGATGCCCGGTATGCGGCGGGACTTTCGTGGGTCTGTACGAATTGAGGCGGCATTTCGGGAGGAAACACTCGGAGGGGGAGAAGACGCATCGCTGCAAGAAATGTGGGAAGAGATTCTACATTGAGGTGGATCTGAGAGACCACTTGAAGCTCTGCGGAGAACCCATTGGATGCAAATGTGGGATGAAATTCGCATTCAAATGCAACCTTCTGGCTCATAAGAAAACTCACCCGGAATGCCTGCAGCCACCTCCGAAGGCCGAACCCATGTTCTTGGTCCAGAAGGATTTGCCGAAGTCTCGGGATCGAATTCCATGCCTGTTGAGCTAAGCACGACTGCGATCATGTGTTGGAAGTTGGTATAATCTTTGTGCAATTATATACAAGAACTTGATTTTGGTAGTTTTAAAAGCTAAGCGTTCGCTCCATGGAAGAGTTTGGGAGTGAATGATGTCTTTCTTTTTCTGTCTTTCCTGTTACATGTTCAGGCTTATGCTATTGAATTTTGGGTGACACCATAGTTCTTTAGGGTAAAACTTTGTTCTAGGATTCTGTCATTAGTAGGGAGACTTGGTCATCTTTTTGATGACTTGAGCGCTCGCGTTTCTGTTGAGATCAGCTGAAGCGGAAGACTTTTGTTAGTTATGACTTTTGAATAACCTCTAGTTTTTCAGCTCCTTACATTTTACATTTCTGTGGGTGCATTGCTTCATGATTGAATTTGATGGGCTCATAGATTAAGAAATGGGACTCATGTTTTTTATCCTTCAGATAGATAGAGCATGCTATTGTTTTAGTAATTTAAATGAATTGAAGAGGGATTGTTTCGTGTGCTTTGTAAACTTCTTATGTGCCCTTTCTCAGTGCTTTTTCTGTTCTGAACCTTTGATGGCCGTGGATTATTTGTTGTATGAATAGCTTTTCCTAATACTTTACTGGAATGCATCTTTTATATGCTTTACAATTACACTGTAAAGTAACTGTTTTTCATCCTTAGGCCCATGATATATTCTATGAAGTGAGAATTACAGAGAATATAACTCTGAAACTGATGGTCCTGAATGCTATCTGAGAAGACATTGCATGCAGACTGACAATTTGTTGCTAAAGGATAATTGAGTGTCTCTACTGGGTATACTCTGGTACTAGATTATTTCCATGAACTCCACTTTCTCATGGCCCATGATACCTGGGCTTGGCTATTATCATGAATAAGAAAAATAGATATAATATCTCTAACTCCTATTCTTTTATTGTCAAAGGAGATTAGCGGCTCTGATGCCAATGTGACAATCCAAGTTACAAATCCCACAGTTAATAAAGGTAACCTCATCCCTTTCACTGTGCATGCCTCATCATTCATCAAGGCCCATGAATTCTAGCCACTCCACCTTAAAATGGGATATATGGATATCAGGGACTATAGTGCATAAACACAGCAATCTAATGATACAAATGCATGCTTGCTTCCTTCCTTGAATGGATAGGCCATTCATAGATGCAAAATAATAAACAATGACCAATTAGGAAAGAGAACTTGTAAACTTTGTTTATTTATCTATCTTATGTCCAAATTATAAAATGGATGAATTAATTAAAATGTGACTAAAATGTTCTAAGCTTCTAATATATAGGAGTTTCTGAGGGTTTCTTTGCTTTACCCAGTATATGACTGAATAAGTTGCAAAAACAGTGTATGACTATTCTAAGCTTCTTTCCCAATTCCCATTATGTAAAATCATAGTCACCTATATAGTTCAAGATAATTTCTCGGCGAGCTCGTTTCAAAAAGTGATGAATCTTGGGAAAATCTTAGAAGCCTTAAAAATTGAAAAAATATAGATAATAATAAGAGACATAGGAAAATAATAGGTTTTCTATTATTTTTATTGTAACAAATATAAAGAAATCTAAAAGTTTTTAAAATACAAAAGAAACCAAAAAAGAGAAAAAATATACTTAAAATATATAAAATAAGTTTTTTTACGCTTTACTATATGGTACGGAATGTTGGGCTGCCAAGAGACATCATATTCAAAAAATGAGTGTAGCTGAGATGCGTATGCTTAGATGGATGTGTGAAAATGCAATAAAAGATAAGATTTGAAACGAAGAGATACGTAAGAAGGTAGGCGTTGCATCCATTGAAAATAAGATGAGAGAGAATCGTTTACGGTGGATTGAACATATTTGGCGAAGGCCTAATGATGCTCCAGTTAGAAGGATGGAGAAATGGGAAAATATATTAGTTAAAAGTGGTCGGGGTAGGCCTAAGAAGACTTGGATGGAGATGATAGAAAAGGATATGAATGCTTTGAACCTCACTGAGGACATGGCATTGGATAGAAATGATTGGAGGAGAAGGATTCATGTGGAAGACCCAAAATGATTTTCTTTTTTGGTTCATATCACCGACCCCAATTGTTTTGGGATGAAGGCGTAGTTGTTGTATCATGATAATATCGCAATATTTTCATTTTGGCGATATTTTGAAAATATCGCAATATTTTTCCAATATTATCGGCCTAGTTGATTTTGTCGATAATATTGTGATATTTTCAAATAGCAGTGATTTCAGTGACACTGTAAAATGTTGCTTAATGAGGAGAACATCCATGTGCTACTTTCTAATCATCCTGCTTAAGCCCAAGGATTTTCAACAAATGGTAATTTCCTTTTAGAAAAATTGAAATTATTTTACGCACTTGAGCTGGGGTTTACATTACGCAACCATTCAATGTTGAAATTCGTAACTGATCAGTCCACTAGAAATGGATAATACATACAGTAACACTCATTAAGATTGATAAAAAAACATGCATGTACGTTATTTAATAAAAGCTGCACACGATATTCTCTTAAAGTTTTAAATTAACAAGAAAAACAAAATGCAGTAAAGAGCAGCTCTTAATAGGAAACTGGAGCTCATGTATTTAGTTCCTACAATCTGCATATAGCTACATGCTTTCCAGGAAAACCCATGCTCTGTGTTGCACATACTAATCCATTTTCAACCTTGAGAAGGAAAGATTGAGGTATAGTTAATACCAACTTTTCCTCTGATAGATCTTTGCCTTGGGGATGAAGAATATAAAGGGGGAAGAAGCAATGAGGGTATTCTGCCATAAATTCTATAAAATAGTTAATTGAAAAAAATCCTGTAAAATAAACCCGCTTATTCATAGTTTAGGCCATGCAAATTTGCTGTTCTTTTATCACTTGTCATTGTGCTCATCATTATCTTGTTCATCATGGTTAGCAGTTAATTTATTATTTCTTTTGATTTTCTTATTTCTGCTTCTGTTTAAAAAGAAGGGTTACAAGAGGAGTAGAGGACCATTAATAAGGTTTTTTTTATAATCACTATTAATAAGAATTTACAAATGAATGGTTGAATTAACAAAAGAAATTTTGAGTTTTCTCATTGGAGGCCTCTCTCTATTTTTCTGCACCAATAAATTCATATGTCAATCCTTATTAACACTATCATCAAACTACTCTCTGCATGCTGATAATTTGATTACTAATCAATAAAGAAGAATACTATGAGATTAAAACTTAGAGACCCAAGACGAAAACCCAAGGCAAAAGCCAAGACCAATATTATCACAAAAGAGAACCCATCCAATGGGATTTTACCATTTTGTGCATATGATGTAGAGTCTCCATTCACACCTGCACATTAATATTGGCCCAAGTTAATTCTCATTTTAAATAACAAGGGTTATGGGCAAGGATGCCCATGTGCTTCTAGCATCTTTGTTGATGCCCATGGAGAGGATTTTGTCAAGTACCTAATTTTTTTCAGTGCCAGGTCGAGAGTGAAGCACTCGCCTTTTGTGATACCATGCTTCCTATTAATGTATACACATATAATGTAAACATATATATTTGTATGTGTTTACATATGTATGTCTATACATATATTATTCATGGGCATTTAGTCTTTTCACATGTGTATTTCAAATAAGTGTATTTTCATTTTTTTTATTCCTTTTATTTTTATTATTTGTTTTTCTGTTTTTATTCCCAGCCATAAAGGGATTTTTGGAAAATGGGTAGGGAGTCGTTGCACCCTAGGTCCCAACGACTCCCTAGGGCCTTCTTTTTGTATATAAAGGGGTGAGACCCCTCTCTCCATTCATGTATTCTAAAAGGGATTATTCCCCAATAATATCCATTACTTTTATGAGTGTTTCTCAGCCCTTAGTGTCTCATTCTTGTGTTTTCGTGTATTGACCCATAAGAGATCATATTCTCTAAGTGTTCTCTTGCCATAAGTGACACATCAAGGCATATTCTTTAGTCCGTGACATGCTATCAGATCCTATCGACTTCTTTGTGTATTTCAACTATTTCTCAAGCATATTTTAAGGCTTTGTGAAGATAGTGCCTTGCCTCGGGAAGCATGCCTACCAACCTTCTTGAAGATTGGTCTCCTTATGAATGCATAGAGACTTAAAGAGTTAAAAAATTTCTCAAGTATTTATTTCTCTTTTTCTTTTTTTTCTCTTGCTTTGTGTTCTTATGTTCTATGTCCGAAAAAGAAGTGGTGACAGTAGTTCCAATAAAATTTCATAGAAAGAACTACAATTTATGGGCTACTTCATCAAAAAAATCCTTATTGGTAAAGGATTTTGAGAGTATGTTGATGGTTCCACAATAGAACCACAACTCACTCTTACAAAATCCATTAAAGAAAAAGATGAAACCATTAGAAAGGTGGTTCTTAAAGGAGAAGAAAAGGAAAAAGCTCTTATAGGCTATAAGAAAGCTTTGAAGGAATGAAAAATTACACATCTCAAGGTACTTTCCTTATTTATGGAAAGTATAAACGAAGATACATGTGAAACAATTTTGGAGTTTGAAAGAGCCAATAAAGCATAACCCTTCATTAAGCAAACATATACTCAATGTGACATTGCATTTCGATAGGAGCTTCAAGACAAGATTTACAATTGTAAACAAGAAGACTTAAATATTAAAGAGTATTTTGGCTCTCTAAAAAAGTTATGGATTCAAATGGCTAAGTTAGAGCCCTTTTGGGAAACTCCGAGTGATGCGCAAACTAGAAAGAAGCAAATAAACAATGAGCAATTCTTTCAATTCATGAGAGAGTTGCGACTCGAATTTGAACAATGAAAAGCAACATCATACATAGAAGACAAGATGAACTTTTTATTCAAGAGGTTTTAGGCCAAGTTTACATGGAAGAGACTAGATTAAGGTCTCAAAATGAAGCAAAAAAAGCTAAGACCGGGTGCCAACACTCATACATACAAACCCCTGCACTTTTATAAGAACAATAACTATGGAAAGAATCATGTGTATGAAGGAAAAATGGGTGGAAGGAGAAGGGGAGGCTTTTTTTGCCATAATTGTGGGGGAACCGGGACATATTAAACATTTTTGTTCAGAATTCAAAAAAAGATAAAAAGAAGGTTGCTTCGGTTCTTCAAGTAAATCAATTTCGAACATGTATCTTTCTCAACTCGTGGAGGCATTGCAACCTCTACTTAGAGGGCAATCTGTGACCGGCACCGCCGTCTCCTCTTTTCCTCTAGGTATGACTTATTGATTTTTAGACTCGGGTGCATTATACTTTTAAATTGTAGAAGCTCTACCAATAAAAGAAATGTTTACGCTACCGATGAAACCTCTATTGATATTAATAGAATTGGAAATTTTGAAAAATCTCATAGTTTTAGTATTCTTTAAATAATTTTTTTTTCTAAAACTAAATTTAAATTTACTTTATGTTTCTCAAATCACTGATCATGGATGTAGAGTCTTCTTCATTTCTAACTAATGCTTAATACATGATATCCAATCCGGGAGACAAATTGGGGAAGTGCATAGAGAAGGCGACTTGTATTATATGGATCATTGAAAATTCTTGTTAAGACTTTTTTCTTTAATGTTAAAAAATTGGATACAGTTTTGTGGCATCAAAGACTAGGACATCCTAGTGTGTATAAATTATCCAATATTCCTCATTTGAGGATCTTTTGTAATGAACAAATCTCTTGCACTGGTTGTATTCTTACAAAAATGAAATCAATTCCATATCAAGAGAGGTCTTTCTTTGCTACTAAACTGCTTGAACTAATTCATTCTGATGTTTGGGGTCCTAACCCCCTTGCTTCCAAGGGACGATACACTTATTATGTTATTTTTGTGGATGATTACTCTCACTATACTTGGATATATTTTAGAGGATTATTTTTATCTTCATCTTTTCCTCTTAAGTTGATTGCTTATTCTGATTCTGACCGGGGGAGAGACTCAAATGACAAACGCTCAACTACTGTTTTTTGTGTGTTTATAAGAAATTCTCTGGTTTCATGAAAATGTAAGAAGCTACAAAAAGTATCTCTCTCCTCCACATAAGCCGAATATCGAGCTACGACAACTGAAATTGTATGGTTTAGGCATCTTCTCAAAGATATGGGAGTATTCGTAAGAGAGTCGTCAAGACTATGTTATGATAACAAGAGTACCATCTACATTGCTGGAAATCACACATTTCGTGAGCAGACTAAGCATATTAAGATGGATTGTCATTATGTTAGCGAAGAATTTTTAAAGAAAACTATTTTACTATTATATAATATCAACTTGCAAATTTCTTCACAAAAGACTTGCCCTCTCTGAGGTTTCATTTTTTATTAGACAAACTTTATGTGATTCCACTATAAGTTTGAGGGGGAGTGTTAATATATGCACGTATAATGTAAACATATATATATGTGTGTGTGTGTGTGTGTGTGTGTGTGTGTGTGTGTGTGTGTGTGTGTGTGTGTGTGTGTGTGTGTTTACATATGTATGTCTATAGATATATTATCTAGGGGCATTTTAGTCTTTTCATATGTGTATTCAAATAAGTGTATTTCATTTTTTTTATTTTTTCTGTTTTTATTTCCAACCTTAAAGGGGCTTTTTGGAAAATGGATAGGGAGTTGTTGGACCCTACCAGGCTAGAATTCTAGTTATTGGGTAGGTCCTAATGGCTCCCTAGGGCCTTTTTTTGTATATAAAGGGGTGAGACCCCTCTCTCCATTCATATATTATAAAAGGGATTATTTTCCAATAATATCCATTATTTTTATGAGTGTTTCTCGACCCTTAGTGGCTCATTCTTTGTTTTCGTGTATTGACCCATAAAAGGTCATATTCTCTAAGTGTTCTTTTGCCCATAAGTGGCACATCAAGGCATATTCTTCAGTTCGTGACACTTCGATCATTTCTAGCTCACATGCTACCTCATTCGGAAGGGTTGTATCCTATGTCACATGGATGCTCCATTTTAACTTCCACTCTTTATCCCCTGATATACAATTCGTATTTGATACTTCATAAAAGGGGCCATATCCCCGTATCTGCAACTGTATCCATGTGATATAGGCTGAGTCATGCTTTCTCCCATTATCACTTGCTTAGCAGGCAAGGAGTCCTACATGCATGCCAACTTGGAAGGTGCAAATTGTAGTTTATCTTCTCCTCTTCCTCTTTCTTATTTTACATATAATTAGAAGAAAACTGGCAGCAATAAAAAATGATGATATGACGTGTAACTTTTGTTTTGTTGTGAATCTATAATAAGTTAGATAGGTGTTGTAAATCTGAGGGTTGGGTGAATCTAATGGCTGGAATTTGTTCTGGGTAACAGCCCTTCTAATATGTATCTGCATATTGTAGTCTATCTTGTGTGTGTGTGTGTGTGTGTGTGTGTGTGTGGTATTTAACACCTATAACAAATTCTGTATTTAATTGAAACAGTGGGGCCTAAAAAAAAAATCAATGTCTTAATGAATAAACATCTAAGATAATTTGTGTACAATACAAGGTATGACATAACATGAGAAAGAAAAGAACTGATAATAATGACAACCAGGGCTTGGTTGGGCTTTAAGGAAAAAGGAAAACCCAGAATTTTACAACTTTGGATTTACAGAATTAGCTTGACTAGGTGATGGAAACGTGATTCATAAGGATTATCCTTTATATTAGTGGATATTTGATATATCTGTTCTCTTTCCACATACCTTAGTGGTCAATGCACCTTGTCAATTTGCTCAGTCATATATTCGTGTTTAATGCTTGATGGTTGGTTATATTTTCTTCTAACTATTTCTTCCCAAATAAGTAAATACATTGATTTGTCCATATATTTGTGTTCAATGATAAATCTAGCTGGATATAAATTAAATGAAGCATTTCTGTTTGCTTCCAGCTTTTTTTAAGCCAAAATGTGGTCTGTAAACTGTAGTTGAGTATTTTTGTTTCTTCTGAAAAGATTTAATGTACTGGTTCAAATAGGTTGATGACAAGGTCCAGTTCTGGGTTCCACAATTGGTATCAACTAATTGAGACTTAATTTGTCCTGCACGGCTTCCCCATGCTTTGCTCATATAGTCGTCTGGTAGGATCAGTTGTTGGATCCATGTGACAATTTTCTGAATGTTTCTTAATGCAACTAATAAAGTAGACAAATTAACAAATATGATGTTTCATGGAGAAGCGAATCAAGGACAAGACAAGTTGACAACAATAGTTTGGCTGTGAAACATGGGATGGATGCAAGATTATGTGAAGCTTATGGGGAAAAGTTCATAATCAATTATAATGGTGGTAGTTTGAAGACAACTTCCAGACTTTCATGATAGATGGAAATGAATGGAACTGTTCAAGGTTATCAATGGATGTCAACACCTTGATGGTTTGTGGCAAATTGAGTGGTAGTTTGAAGACAACTTCTAGACTTTCATGGGTTTAACCGTGTGATGATTTACAAGGTATGTTGCTTATTGATATCGTATGAGAGGGCGCATGGGATTTATAGATGGGTAGTAAGTGGTGAAAGGTTAGCAGGAAATTAAACAGTGTAAAATTTAGTGCTTCTGAGTTTTGGCTATCAACAGTCAGAACCTAAGTATCTTTTTTTTTTTTTTGGGAGGGGGGGTTAAGCAGACCCCTACCAGATATCCCTTGAGCCCCATGTGGCAGAGGGATTCGAACCTGGGCCTTCAGCTTGGCACAGGACCCTGCTTACCACATGGGATACCACCTCGGTGGTAGGACCTAAGTATCTTCCTTTCATGTTTTTCATAGTAGAGCATGTGCTATCTCCTATGAGTGAAAACTGCCTTCTAACTAGGGGTGGGCATTGGGCCGGCCCGACCCGGCCCGTTTACTAACAGGCCAGGTTTTGGCCCGGTTCTTAATGGGCTTGGGTTCGAAGAGCATCCCATGACCCGTCCCATTGGCCCATTATGACGCGGGCCGGGCAGGGTCCGGCTCTGCCCAAACCCATTGTTAGGTTATTTTTTTAATAAAATTAATAAATTATTTTTATAATTTCCAAAAAAAGAAAGAAAATGAAAAACGATAAAATTCAAAATTTCACATTTGATAATCTTCAAAGTATCCAAATCAAAAGTTCATAACAATATTTTGTCCATGACATAGTATTTGAACTAACAAATCAACGTCAATTTTCCAAAATAACATAAAGCACTATCTTGAATTCTAGTCCTATGCAAGACAACATGCTTTATTCAATCCATTGATATGTTTTACCTATATGCAGCATAACCTATAAAAAAACAAAAAAAACAAAGAAAAAATATTTAAAAATGATTGCAGTTATTCTAATCAAAGTTACAAACCCAGTCGCATAAAATTATCTTTCTCTCTCCTAAAATTAGTGCAAATAATTAGGTAAATAGTAAAGTTCCCATAAAATTAATGCAACTAATTAGGTAAATAATAATTATCAAATCACTATGTAATTAGTTAATTTCATTAATTTTTATATTATTAAAAATTAATAAATAGCTGAGGCCTGTTGCTGGCCCGATAGCCCGTGGGACGACCCGGACCCAGCCCACATATATAACAGGCCGGGTTTCAGCCCGGTAACTAACTGGCCCGGACCTAAATCCTTGACCAAAACCCGGCCCATGGCGGGCCTAGTCGGCTTGGCCCATCGGACTGCCCGGCCTGTTGCACACCCCTACTTCTAACTGGAGAAGGCAATAATTTTCATTGGGTATTCTGTGGATAGTATTAAACTTTGCGACAGTTTCAGGTTCTTGTAATTTGTAATATACATGAAGCACCTAACCGAATAGCTAACATTATAGAATGTAAACTGATAGGTTAATTCCCAACCTTTTTTTCTATTTCACTGTATATCTTTGTGTGAATTCATCATGATCCTAGAATCAACAAAGGCACATCTAACACTGCCTCAAAAATGTGGTTTGGCATCCATGGTTTATTAGAGTATCAGTCCATAAAATTACAGCAATTTGTCAAGCGATATCCCTGATTGTAATTTGTGTGCACCTGATGTGTAAAGGCAGGAGACGCCGGGTAACTTATGCCAATAGTGAGATGGACCTCGACCAAATTAAGCCATAATCCTGATTTGAGTTGATGATGTGCTCCTCCCACGAACAAAACTAGAAGAATGTTAGACGTGGAGCATAGTGTGATTGTGTGAATGCTAAAAACGTTGTTTTAACAGACATGATTTTCTAGAAGTTTCTTTTTTTTTGTGTTTTTGGGCCAAAATAAATAAAATAAATTAATTAAAATAATATGATAAAGAATATCAGATGAAAAAAACAGGGTGAAAATTTAATAAATGAAGTAAATAAAATGGTAAGGAATATCAGATAACAAAAGGAAGCTGAAAGAATCGTCTTAGACATCTTTTTCCTAAGTTGATAAAATAATTTAATGAGAAAATGATGATTCTTTTTGTGTATTGCACATTTCATTGATCTTTTAATATCTATCAGGGACGTTTGTTACACACCCACCCACAGGAAGGCACTTTCTGGTGAAAGGGATGCCGTATGAAAGAGTGCTTCCCCATGGGAGGTGGTTTGACCTCGCTGTCATAGAAAACAAGGATTGTGCATTTAACAAACGGCCTCTGATGCTTCTTTCCCACAGATGCACGTTTGTTTCACCTCCCCACCACCACCACCACCACCACCCTGCATTTTTTGCAACATTTTTCTGACTGCCTTGGTGAAGGCTACCATTGATAACTAAAAACTAACTTCAAATCAAACTCTCATGACCAAGAATCACATTTTCCTAAAAGCGATATGCAAGTAGCAATAACAAATTCCACAGTAAAGGGAACAACTAGAATTCCCATAATATTATCACATGCAGAGATACTGACATTTTACTGCTTTACGAGTCACCAAGGTTGCCAAACGTCAATATAAAAAAATTAATATTGACCATTCAATGGAGTTATGTGTATTCGGTGTTTGATCAAGTTACATATGAAATATTCAATGAAAAAAATTGCCTTGTGATGCCAATTTCTCATAACTGGATCATGTCACCTATCACACACTGAGGGTATGTTTGGTTGCATCTCATATGATTGTGAATCACATGAGATGGAATCAAATGTGATTTGAAGTCATGATTTCAAATCACATATTCCACCATGTGATTTGGAATCACATGATATTCAATTCAAACGTGATTTCAAATCACATTCTGTTTCTTTTTTTAGAGGAAGCAAACGTAATTTCATGGTGGTAGGTGTTAAGCAATCACCATCCCAGTCATGAAAAAGACAGCAAGATGAAGAAGAACAAGAACATAAGTGATGCAGATTTAATTATTCCACCCCAGCCAGTGAAGATTGTCATCAGGCCATTTGCTGGTGTCCTTGACGATGCGGATTTGGTACAGGCTGGCCCTTTTGTCCTCGAGTATCCCACCTATTCCTCTCATTCCATAAATATCACCACTGATAAAAGGCACCATATCCATACATATCTGAACTTTCGTCCATAACAAAAGATCCTTAGGAGCAAGCAACAATGCGCTAACACAAGGCTCAGCTAGGAAGGACAAATCCAATTTCGGCCAGGCTTTCTGAAGAAGCCACATGAAAGCTGGACAATAGCAGAAGAGGTGTGAGGGAGACTCAGCAATGGCGCAAAAGTAGCAGACGCTCACAAGATGGAAGCCACAGCACTTAAGGTGCTCTTGAGTGGGCACCTGATGAATAGAGACAAACCAGCCAAAGACCAGCCCTTAATCCAGAAAGTTTGGCCAAAATTAGAAATCACATTCTGTTTCTCATTTGCATGAGATTCCAAATCATATTTGAATGCAACCAAACATACCCTGAACGTTATTCAATTTATGTAAATCAACCACATTTTATAGATTTCATCACTTTAACGAGTTCAACAAAGTCGCTTCCAGTAAGAGGCTTTTAACTAAATTGTCTCAATTCAAGGCATAAGAATGGATCAATCTTTAGCCATTTTTGCAATTCAATACAATGGACATCAAAAAGTTTCAAGGATGGCACCCATTTCTCTAAACGGCTCATACAGAGTTTGGCTTTTGGAGCAAGGCAAACAAAACTGTAAGGTGAATTTACATGGATTAACTTTTTTTTCTTTTGTTTGGATGTTCAGAGCCCTTCTATATCTCTCATGGATCAAAACTACAATCTTAATATGCTGCCGGAGTCACAAGCCAACATAAATTGGAATTACAACCAGCAAGTTAAAATTATGACAAACGGGATCACGGAAACCAAGGCAGGCCAACCCAGCACAGGTTCTCACCCACCCCCAAAACTGGAGCCTAGCTGACCAGAGCCATGTCCTTCAGATCCACATGGCTCTATTATGAACTCTGATTTCTCGTTTGTGCACTTGTGTATACATCTTACAATCATATATCCAAGCTGCCCACGTCAATCAAGCCTGCATTCGTCTGAATGAGCTCCTTCCGAGCATCAACCTGAAAATTTAGAGCGGAAAATTAAAACATAGTAGTATCTGACACAGAACAATGGGTCAGGACCATGGACTAGTTCTACAAAATCTAGTCCCTCATGACGTGCCTCTTGAGGGCCTGAGGCACATTCTGCAACATGACAGACTTTGAGAGTATGTTTGACACGCAGGACACCTTCTCATGGACAAAGTGGCTAGCTGGATGGAGTGTTCTGCGTTTGACACTCAGGATAAAGTGGTTCCAACTGGGGCCACTTCATCCCTGTGCAGTGTAATCAGGCGGGACGTGCTTGGGGAGCAACTGGCACGTTCTGGACAGAACGCCACCCGTATGTCCGGGCAGTGTTTGTCCAGCGCATCAAGTGCAGTCTGAAGAGCCAGGCTACACCAGGCCCAAGAATGTACTAGTAGGCCTATTTAAGGTCAAAAATCTACTCTGCAATGGACAGATTTGAGTCGCAAGGTTTCCTTTTTTTGTCTTTTTTCCTATTTTTGGGGGTTTATACTGTCGCTAACAAAAGCACAACACAGAAGTATAGAAGCATTCACTTTGACTTACCCTACTGCCCATAAGTGCAGAAAACACATAATTTGCCTCTGCAGCATCTTCAACAACTAATTGTTTTAGCAACCTTTGCTCTGGATTAAGGGTGGTTTCCCACAGTTGTGCTGGCATCATCTCTCCAAGGCCTGTTACAGAGGAACAACATGACATGCAAAATGAAACTATAGCACATTCAGCAAAAGCATGTCTAGAGTGATCGCATCAAAGAACTTCTCTCGAGAATCTTGTGTGCATCGTCTAAATATAGAGAAAGATAATGATGCAAAAAAAAAACTTACCTTTGAACCTTTGAATGGTAATAGGTGTATCAGGTGGCAAAGAATTTTGCAGCTTTTTCAACTCTGCCTCACTGTAACAGTAGTAAGACTGTTTACGACGTTCCACCTACTTTTTCATGGTAAATAAGAAATTCAAGGTGAACCAATAAAAACCACATGATTTATCTCAAAATGATGGAGGGGGCCATAATCCCTACCTTACCTTGCATATAAACATAAATAAATACATAGATAAAACTGAAAAAAAAAAACGCACCTTGTAAAGTGGCGGAACTCCTACATAGATGCAACCTTCTTCAAAAAGTGCCTTCTTTTTAACCAAAAAAAGGCAAAAAAGATAATGTTAATGGCATAAAGGAAACAAGCACTGTGCCTCTCAGGCACAGGTTCAATAGGATCCCGATTTTCCTAACGCATGCAACAGGTGACTTGCAAAAAATACTCTCAAAGAAAGTTCCTATTGCTAGGACAAACCAGCTGCCGTGAGAAAATGAGAGGATGCATAATGTAGTACTGAACATAAAAAGCTAAGCTTGATTTATACATGGCCTAAATTTGCGCAACCTCAGATCAGAAGCTTAGTTGCATTGTTTGAATGAGTTTTAAGACAGTCCAATCTTGCTAGCAGTTTGGCTAATTTACCAGCCTAATCTCTCAGATGGACTAACAGAAAGACTAAAAATACAGGAGCATTTTTAATTATACCTGGTATCTAAAGAAAAATGTCAGAAGAAGAGTACGGATATGAGCACCATCAACATCAGCATCAGTCAGAATGATGATTTTGTGGTAGCGAAGGGCCTCTTTCTTAAATTCCTCTCCCTAAGGTAACAAAAATAAAGTGGGTAAATGGGAGGAACAAAGCAGCCACATAGATAATGATAAATGAATAGAATGTACCAACCTTCACACCAAGTCCCAGTGCAAGAATGAGATTCTGAATTTCTTCGTTTTTATACATAGCTACATCATCCTTGCGTTCAACATTTAGAATTTTACCCCGTAAGGGCAGAACGGCCTGCACAAAGATGTTCTGGTCAAATCAAACAACCAAACAACAAAAATACCTATGATTTCTTCAGAGAAGATGTCAATAAATTACAAAAGCTTCACTATACATCATACAGAAGTAACAAGAGATCATATTTGTTACACCAATATATTCTAAGTTCTAACAACTGCATGAATCAATCCATGAGTGTGATGATTAGTTGCGCCACAACCCCATCTTGGCTCTAGGTGAGCCAGCAGATACTAGTCCAAAACACTTCCATCCAAAAAACAAAGATTAAAAGGTCCTCAGAAGCATCTTACCTGAAATCTCCTATCACGGCCTTGCTTTGTACTACCTCCAGCAGAATCCCCTTCAACTATAAAGATCTCTGCATTTTGAATACCGTTTAGAGAAGTACAAACATTAACCCTTGAATTATATAAAGTAATGACTGCTCTTCCGAGAAATGGAACTGTTAGTCCCAAACCCTAATACATCAAAGAGAAGACACAGATATACAACAATATGCCCTTTCATTGTACCATAAAATACCAAAAATCAAATGGAGGCAGAAGGTGCTGGACCTACGTCTTACTGTAAAAGCCACTTACAGCCTAAATGCAACATAATGCAACAACGAAATACTGAAAATAAAGTGAAACACAACTCATACAAAAAAATTTGAAGAGCTAATTATGCCCATTCACCGTATCTGTTCAATGCAAATCGATCTATTGAATTTTGGTTGTGCAATACACAAACAAATGTTCAGCCTCGGAAGATTCATTATAAATCTGTCAACGTACATGTAGTAAGAACAAAACACCTGAATCCCTACTTTTTTTAATTCTTTTAGTCAAAATCAGTAAATACATACTGATGCCATAAGCACCTAAACAACTATCATAATCTGAGATAACATTTAAATGAAACAAGAGAGCACTTGACAGATCTTCAACTAATGTTTGAGAATACAACATTTAGGGCAAGTTTGCCAACCTACTTTCTCATCTGGCAAAATAGCTCATTTTTCTCAGGTGAAAAGTTTTCCAGAAGTTTGCAATGTGATTTATTTTCTCATGGCAAAATGACTTTTGGATAACTGGAGAAAAACCACCCCACTCACCCAGCTCATTAGCTTAAAACCCTAGGGCACTTGCTCACCAGGGAGTACACTCAGGCTCGACCTCGCAGCAAAGGATGTGCACCCATGGGTTTCAAACTTGTGATGAATCATCAACTTGGCGACATTCACGAGCCATCCCTACTGATGAGCAGAGCCCTCATGAGACAATCAACATTCACAGTTGAGAAAATTCTCCTGTGAGACTTTTCTCCGATTCTCACCCCAAGGAAACAATTTTAAGCTATTTTCTCAGGTGAAGCAAATTACTTCACACTAGGAAACATGCCTTGATTGAAATCCACTCTCACACCAAGTTTTTAAACCATACACAATTAAGGATTCTAAGGATGCTTCCAGAATAGTTCAAATATTAACAGCAACGATATAAAGGGAAATCCACAGTTAGAAACAAAAATCATAGTGCAGAAAAGGCGAAAATCTGTCTCATTAAATGGGATTATTCATCTAGATATGTAACATTGAACCTTGATGTTATTCAAATCCAGAACAAGAATAAAACACCTCAATCAGTAATTCTGAGCATAATATACCAGATTCTTCAGGATTCGTTGCAGAGCAATCTGCAAGCTTTCCAGGAAGAGATGATGATTTCAGGACACTTTTTGTTCTAACTAATTCTCTTGCTCTTTTAGCTGCCAAAGCTGCCTGAAAAATAAATCAATTATCTCCTGATCGTCATTTTAGGACACAAAACCTTCAATTCATATAACAATCAATATTTACAAAATCGTCAGTGACAACAAGATCAACAACCCTAGGAAGACTCAGGTCTAAGAGAGCCCAAGAAACAGGTATATGACCAGGTTTACTATGCAAGACTGCAAGAACATTAGCAAAAAAAAATTAAGGGTTATTTGTTCTAAAATGGAAAAAAAGGGACACTTCAAAATATTAGTAGAAGACCTGTTATGCAACTTAAAACATGAGACTCCTAACAATTCCATCCACTCCTCAAGTGAAAAACAGTATACCGCAAAAGATTTTTAATAATTCACAAAAAGAAATCTGTAGATAAGCAAATCATAATCAAAAGATAAAGGCACCTAAAATTAGTATAAGCATACATCATACAGATATCTTATCTTATTCTGCAATCACCACTGCTAAAGCTCATTACTCAGCACTTGCTATAATGCAAATTTTGGGACTCATGAATTACTCTCTCCCCATTTTTGTTTCTATCACATATGCATATGCAGACATGGAGACAATTTCCAGAATCAGAGCTATAATAGGCGAAAAATTTTCTTATTGACCACCAAATTGGTGACAAAATGCTTTAACAACGCACACCTCCCACCCCTCTCCCCCCAACCAATAAGCAGATAAATGCAGGTTACATGATCACTATAAAACAACATATAAACAAACAAATCAGAACAAGACAGACATGAAGAGTAACTGATAATCAATAATCCTTGTAAATAAAGACTGACAGAAAATGCAAGAAAAGGAAATGCCAAAACAAGACTTATTTTCATGCCAACTCATGTGATATTGGGAAAGTTGTTTCCAATTGTGTTTTCACTAAACTGTCGACAAACCAACTCAACTACACATTTGAAGATAATAACATAAAAGTAGTCACTCTAGAAACACAAACATCGCAAAGAACCTAGAAAAAGTTTCTTGAAGGTGGTCTATCAAAAATGAATTTTAATCATTATAGTTTCAATTACAACTGCAGAAGGATACCTTCAGTGCATTAAGGGACTTTGAGAGAATTGAGTCCAGAACATCTGGATGCAACTCCAGGTACTCGGTCAGGTGTTCTTGCACGGTTTGATCCACCACTCTTCGTACCTCTGGGTTACCTAACCTTGTCTTTTAAAGTAAACAAGTAAGCAAACACATAAGTACAATAGAATGGCTATAGAAACTCAATGAGGTAATTCTAAACAAAGATATGCAGAAATTCTTAGCAGGACAGAAGCAAGTACTTTCTAGGGTACAAAAAGAGACGAAGAGAAAAGAATTAAAGATTGTTGTCAGGATAAATCAGAATCAGAAAAAAATGGAAGCAACCTTAGTCTGTCCTTCAAATTCCGGACTTGGAACTTTCACTGAGATGACACAAGCTAGTCCTTCTCGCACATGCTCACCGCTTAAAGTAACATCCTTTTCCTGAATAGCAAAAGAAGCCAAATACAAAGTGAAGTCAGAAGATCTCAAGCGAGCAGTCAATATATTGTCATTTCCCTCTGAATTTTACTGGCATGCACTGGTCTTGCATACATCAAAAATGTCCCAGTGCATCAAAAGGCTGCTCCTGTCAGCAAACGTAGTTGTTACACCTGTTATCAAAATCGTTTTACAACCATGTGGCAGCAGTAGTTTAATTGAGTATGAATTGCAACTAGAATCCTCTCTTTTCATGCAGTTCTTTATTGCCTCTCTCAAATATAAAGTAACAATCTGTAATCAAATAATAACGAAGAATATTTGAGATAGAAATTGGCAGCAAGCCAAAACACAAGCCACTATGGGCAATACAAATGCACTAAGGCACAAGAGAGTGAGAGCAAGAGAGAGCAAACATATAAAAAATATATTTTTATTAATAAGAATGCTTACAAAAAGCATAACATACAATGGGAAATAAGGCCCATTAAATAGGCTCAAGAGGCTAGAACTAGCCGTTAGGAGTGCCAAATGGCTAGTCTTAACACACTCCTAATGACTAGTTCAACAGCTATAAATCAAAAAATAAAAAAGGAAAATGTAAGAAATAAGAAATAAAAAAATGCATTTTTTAATGATACATATTATACATTATATATAAACTACGTATTATATATATATACATACATATAAACATATATACATCAACATTTAACATCACCTTCAAACTTACGGTGAGATCACCAAAAGTTTGTTAAGAGAAATCGCTGTAAAGGTAGGACTTTGGTAAAAAATCCGTGATTTGATATTATGAAGGGAGCAAATCAATAGCTGATTTCAAGCTATGTCACAGGGATTCGGCTAGCAGGGTGTCGCACCCGCGTCGACGCGACTCGACGCGGGTACGGGTGCGGCATCGGGTGCGGTCAACCCGACCCTGGGTGCGGCACCAGGTGCGGTCAACCCAACCCTGGGTGCGTTGACCTTCCGACAAGGAGTAGAGGAGGAGGGAAGAGCACAACAAAGGGCCATTGGCTCCTTACCGGCCTTCCGACGCACCACCGGGGAGAGGGAGGGAACGACAGGGGACTGCCGACCCTCCGGCGACACAGAGAGAGAGGGCCAGGGGCGGCATGAGCCACCGACCTCCTGCCGACACCTTGATTGGAAACAGAGGAGAGAGGGAGGGCACGACAGAGGTTGTCGGCCCTCCGTCGGTTCACCGGTGACCCAACCGAAAAGGAAAATCGCAAGGAGAGGCTTTTTACCAGCGAGGTCACGGCGACGACGGCGGCAACGATGATCGGGAGGAAGAAGAGGGGATGGTGCTGAGCTCGCAGATGCACACAGGGGATGGTGGTGTTCGGGAGTATACCGGTTCTCCGACGAGTCAAGAGAGACGAGGCAGACGGAGAGCGATTGAGAGAGAGATGAGGAGGGCGATCGGGAGGGTAGATGAGGCGGAGGAGGGAGGCGCAGGCGGTGAGGGTCCCCCCCCCCTCTGCGATTATTTGAAGGCTCGGGGGACGCCCGATTCAGGAAACCCCGAAGGGGTTTCCTTTCTCAGAAGAAGGGGAGGCTGTGGGGGTTTGAAATATGTGAGGGTTTTAACCCTCGCATTCGCATGCTAATAGCCTTAATGGGTTATGGGTCAGGACCGGATCCAGATCCGACCAGAGTCCAAAAGGATTTTTTTTACGTGGGATTTTACAATAGAAGCTGAGGTTTCTGGATTTGTCCGATTGTTAGTGTTTCTCAACTCTCCCTGAAAATACAAGCATGCTAGAATGCTTGCCAAACATCGACATGAGGGGGTTTTCAGCAACAAGAGTCAGGCAGGGCTTTAGATGGGCCTGAGTCTAGTTCGGGCCAGACCGGGTGGGCTCAATGTCTACTCCTAGGTCTTGTTCAATCTTGAATATAAACGCTACGTTTCATGGATACTTCAACTTACACTTGTGTCATGTCCTCATCTGTCTCATTTGCTTCCAAAAGATTCTTGCTGAATAAATTTCTCCAACTCTCCAACTGTTGATGCTAGAGTTTTTTTTATATAAATAATATCATATATATATATATATATATAATTTGTTTTTGTCGCACCCCACACCCCCGCACCCAAGGTTTTTGAAAGTCTCGCAACCGCACCCATGTGACTTAGATTTTAAGTATTCTTCCTTAGAGTAATGATAATTATGATTGCAGGTAATATATATGATGTTTTTGTTATCACAACATAACTTTGATGGTTCAGAAACATTCATGCCCATATCTATAAAAAGAGTTTGCAATCAAACGACCTCGGTTGTTGTTGTAGTCATAGTCATATATTCAACTTCCGTGGAGATCAATGATACATTTTGTTGTTTTTTACAATGCCAAGATACAAGAAAATCACCTAGGAACACAAAGAAACCAGTGGTTGAGTGTCGATTATTGAGATTTCTTCTTCAATCTAAATCGGTATAAACAATAACATTTAAATAAGAGGATGATAAGAAAAGCCTTTTGGAGATAGTATTCTTTACATATCTGACTATTTGCAACATGACACTCATTTTAACTGAAGTCGGCGCATACTGAAATTGACTTGCAGTATGCACTGCATGTGCAATGTCTGATCTAATAATAAACAAGTAGGTTAATGATCCAATAAGTTGTCGGTAAGGAGTTAGTAAAAATCCATCTTCAACTCTCATTTTGGCATTAACTAGTTTTATAATATGTGATTTCTGAAAGAGCAACAATATCAGTTGTGAACTTCATTTGAGATAAAATGTATCCTTTTGGTGAGTAAGCAACTTTAATACCTAAGAAATATCTCAAAAAAAAAAAAAAAAACAGTCATGTCAAAAGTTTTTTTAAGCATAGTTTAATTTGTTCAACCCTTTTTCTTATCACTTCCGGTGATGATCATACCATCGACATATAGGAGTAATATAACAAAAGTGAAACATGTAGATCTTATAAAAAGAGCAATGCCAATATAACATGATTTAAAATCAAGATCCAACCTTAGTTGTTATAGGTGTTAGGCAAAGCCTAGGCGGTGATCCCCTAAAAATGCCTAGGTGGGGCCGAGGCAGTACTCCAAATAAAAATAAATAAAAAAATACAAGAAACATGTATACAATATAAAATCAATCAACAATAAGTAATAGACAAATAATATATTTTTGAACACTCTAAAGCAATTATATTACATAACCTTAACTTGCTCAAACAAATTAAGAATAAATTAACAATTGAATAAAGAAACAATACAACTAACAATGTGCACAACAAGTGGATTATTCTCTCTTTTTTTTATTTGTTGCATATAAACGATTCCAATATATCTATTAATGACATTGAGTGTGGTAATGATTATCTTCATATTGATGGGGTTAGTCCCCTTGAGAGGGATTATTCCCTTAATGAGAACTCCAATGAAGTTCGTGTGTATACCCGACGTGAGGGTGAAGGACATCAAAATGCTTTTGAAAACTATTCACAAAATTTCTTGTTAGAACATACAGAGAAATCTTTATTTAGAAAAACTCCTAGAATCTCTAAGTCTCCTCAAAGCTTTGTGCCCTATAAATCATTTTACCTAAGATATAGGGCTTATCTGATGATGTACTATGCCTATCATGAACCCGCTAACTTCCATGAAGCCAAACAACATTCACATTGGGTAGATGCTATGAAATTAGAATTAAAAGCTCTCAGCAAAGCCAACACATGGAAAGAAGTAAATCTACCATTAGGAAAAAAGGCTATTAGGTGTCGATGGGTTTATAAAGTAAAGACCAAAAGTGATAGCTCTTTAGAAAGATATAAAGTTAAGCTAGTTGCAAAAGAGCATATGCAGGAGTATGGTATTAATTATGATGAAATCTTTGTGCATGTTGCTAGAATGACTAGTATTAGGACTCTAATTGCCTTAGCATCAATCAAACATTGGCCTATTTACCAATTAGATGTCAAAAATGCAATTCTAAATGAGGATCTTTGTGAAGAAGTCTATATAGATCTTGGGTTTGATATTAAAAAAGAGAAAGTTTTAAAACTTAAAAAATCCTTTTATGGTCTTAAGCAAGCTCCAAAGGCTTGGTATGACCGTTTTAGAAAAATTGTTATTGACAATGGATTTGACTCTTGTTATCACTCTTTTTGTTAGAAATGCAGGTAGCAGTATAACTATTTTGTTATTATATGTTGATGACAATGTTGAGAAAAGCGTTGAGGCGTAGCAAAGTGTAAAGCATAAGCTTCACAAAAAATATTAAAAAACAACTAAATAAAAATAATAATAATAAATGTGCACCATTTATGTTCTTTTTCATAATATTTTAAATGCTACTCTTTCATAATTTGTTTGACTAACAAAATCTTTTATTGATTTTTCAGGTTATATTCTTACAATAAGATTGTCCACTTGCCGAAGATCATGGTGTTTCACTCTGACCTAATGATGTCGCAAAAGGATGTGTCATACAACCATTGTTGCTCAAATTTAAAGAGACAAGCAGGCCTCGCAGACAACAATTAGCACTAATAAACAAGCCAAGCAAACCGAATAGCACACGCTCGAGCTCAGGCTCGGCTCGTTTACCAGTAGACCGAGCTTGTGACTCAGCTCATGCTCATGTTTAACCAAGCTGAGCAATAGTCTGGCTCATCCCTGAAAGAATAAGAAGAAAAAAAAGAAGAAAAGGAAGAAAAAAAAGAATATAAAAAAAAACATAGAAGAAGAAAAAGAAGAATCAAGAAGAAGGTTAAGAAAAACGAAAAAGAAAAAAGAAGAATAAGGAGAAAATGGGAAGAAAGGGAGAAAAGAAAAAAGAAGAAAAAACGAAAGAAGATGGAAAGAAAGGGGAAAAGGAAAAAGAAGAAAAAAAGGGGAAAAAGAAAAAGAAGAAGAAAGAACGAAAGGAGACAGGAAGAAAGGGGTAAAGAAAAAAGGAGAAAAAGAAAGAAAACAGCGAGAGAGTATCATTTGTTGTCGAAAGCTCCCACCAGAACAGTGAGCCAATCAACGGAGCGGTGGAAGGGAGGTAGAGTAGGAGAGCGAGAGAAGGGGAGATGACCTAAAACCTTCTCCCTTTCGTTTTTGATAAAAACATTTGTTTTGGTTTTTTAACAACATTAAAGTGGTCAAATGGGGCCTTTGACCTAATTTGACCAGCTTATATAAGTGTGTGCTGCATGTGTGAGGCGCGCCTCGAGGTGCATGAGTTGCATGCCTCGCACCTTAATGCGCTTTTTAGGCGCGCATTGAGGCTTAGTAGGTTGTGCCTCGCTTCAAGGTGTGCTTTTTACGACTCGAAGCACATTTTTAACAAAACTTGTTGATGATATGATTATGTTCTTAAAAGAAATTTTTGTATGCCTAACCTTGGATTTCTAAGAAATTTTTTAGGTATTGAAGTTGCATATTCCCCTAGAGGGTATGTGTTGTCCCATATGAAACTTGCATCAGATATAATTGGTAAAAATGGAGCTTCTTTAGAAGATCCTACTCGGTATCGCCAATTGATTGGGTCTCTTACATATTTATCTATCACCAGGTCAGACATCACATGCGGTTCACGGTGCAGGTCAATTTCAATACACACCTACCACTATTCATGTGGCAGTTGTCATGCGTATTGTCAGATATCTAAAGCAAACGACAAACGGGTTTTTTTATCCTCTTTTTCATCTCCTAGTTTAATTGTTTATACTAACTCTAATTGTGGTGGTAACCTTAATGATTGTATTTCTACCACAGGATATTGTATTTTCTTGGTGATTCGTTGATATCATGAAGATGTAAGAAATAACAAAAGGTGCCATTGTCTTCCACTGAAGTTGAATATAAGGCAATAACGATCGGTACCACTAAAATTGTATGGATGCGGAGTTTGCTCAAAGACATGGGGATCATCATCTTGTTAAAATATATGTAATCATGTATATATAAACATATATATATATATAACATCATGCTCGATAAAGGGTATTTCTGTAATTCTGTCCAATAGAGGCATTTTAGTATTTTTACTTTTCTTTTATCTCCCTTTTCTTTTTCTTTTTCTTGTTTTTATTTTTATTTTTCTTGATTGTAAATGCATTAAATGCATTGCATTGGGGGTCCCAACTAAGAGTCGTTGGACCCCCAGCAGTCACAAATGTGACCGTTGGGGGCCCAACGAGTCCTTATTGGGCCTTCCAATGCCCTCTCTCTCTCACTCTTTTCTCACTTACTCTCCTTTGCTTATAAATAGAGGGGCAATCCCCTATGTAACTCATGGCTTTTCAAGCCCTCGTTCAATAAAGTTTATATTTTTTATGTGTTGCCTCTTTGAAGGCTTCTTGTGTTGTCCCTTAGTGGACTGTTTCTATATTCCCCATTGTGGGTTTGGGTTTGTCCATTCATTGGACCGTGTGAATGCATTAAGCATTCTTGTTATACCTTTCTGCATACTTTGTTACATGGTATCAAAGCTCGGTTATAATCAAGCTAGTCCTTCGGTGCATCAAGAAGCGTGATATTCAAAAATTCAAAAAAGTGGTGAAGTGTTTGTTATCCCTTATCTCTCTTCCTTCTACTTGGAATTACTTGGCATGTATTCTTACACTTTTCAAGTATTTAGCCAATGCATTACGCATGAGAAAAACACTTGTTTTTTCTTTACCATTGTATACATATATGTTCAAATATGTATATATATACATATACTTATATATATATACATATATGTATATATATACGTACTCTCTTTTATTGAAATACCCGATAGGGATATTCTTGTAAATCAGCCAATGTACTTTTTACCTTTTTTCATTTTTCATTTTTCCTTTTTCCTTTTTTATTTTTTTCTTTTTATTTTCTTTCTTTTGGATGACCACAAGGGGCCCCACTCTTGTAGTCGTTGGGGCCCCAACGGTCAGATTTCTGACCGTTGGAGCTCCCAACGACTACAAGGGAGCCCCCTTGTTGTCCCTTCTTGATGCCCCCCTCCTCTATAAATAGAGGAGGTGTTCTCCTCTTGTAGCATGGGTTTTTCACCCTTCTTTTCCTTTCTTCAATAATATCCAACTTATGACTTTAAGTCATTTTCTATATTTGAGAGTTTTGTGTGTGCACATTTGGTGTTTGTGTTCTTGGCTCTAGTGGTCACTTTTAAAGAGTGACTTTTGCTCAATTGGTGCTTCCGCCTCTTTTCATTACATGGTATCAAAGCTCGGTTGGTGATTGGGCTTTTCTTTGGAACGTGTGGCTCTCATTTTTGAAGAAAGGAAGGACTTTTTTGGTGCCGATGGAACGTGACTCTAAAGTGGAGCTTTCTTTTAAGCTAAATGGGTCCAACTATCTCATGTGGGCCTCCGCTATGAAAAATCATCTTAGAGGTAAGAAACTTTGGGGTTTTGTTATGGGAACTACTCCCGAACCCTCTCTTATTCTCACCAAAATAGAAAATGAAGTTGAAAAAGCTTTAGATGGCGATGAGCGCATCAAAGCTATTAATGATCATCAATCCAAAATTGAGGATTGGGAAAGTAACAATGCCAAAATTTTGGCATGGTTTATGAACAATGTTGACCTTAAAAATTGTGCTAATATTGCCAAATTTCGAAGGGCCAATGAAGCTTGGTTTTTCCTTAAGGGTATGTATACCCAAAAGGATCTTGCTCGACAATTCTTTTGTCAAGAAAAAATCCGTTCCACCAAACAAATGGACATGAGTGTCCGGGACTATTTTAGCTCTCTAACCCCTCTTTGGGATCAACTTGCTCTTCTTGAGCCTAAGTGGGTGGCTCCGGAAGATATTGAATTAAGGAGGGAACAAATTGAAAATGAACATTTTTTTCAATTTCTTCATGGTCTTCGCCCGGAATTTGAACAAGTTAGGGCATCTCTTCTCCATAGAAGCAAAGCCCTACCTATTGAAGATGCCCTTGCCGAGATATGTCAAGAAGAAACTCGACTTGGCTTGAGCATTAAGAGTGATGAAGTTTTGGCCGTTACTAGGCCCGGATCGAATGTTAAAGCATATAGACCTCCCCATTTTAACAAAAATAGTAATGGCCTAGAAAGGGAATAATATGCCATTATTGTAATGAACCGGGATACATTAGACCGGTTTGTCCAAAACTCAAAGGAAAGGTAGCCGCGGTTGGGAAAAATTCTCCAAAGAAGGAAGAATGTACCAAAGAAGGAGATATCAAAGAAACTCTAAATCACATCTCCGAAGTTCTCCAACATTTTCTCAAGACTTCTCCTTTAACATCTGTGGCCGCCATCGCCTACTCTTCATCACCTTCAGGTATGTGGATACTAGACTTCGGTGCTTCTTTTCATATGACATCTCATAAAAACTCTCTTTCAAATGTTTTTTCCGAACCCATATCCTCCCGTGTTTCAACGGCCGATGGTACATCATTAAAAATTGAAAGTATTGGATCACTTGATTTTAAAAACTTTTTTGTTCCTAAAGTAAGAATCGTTCCTAACATTAATTTAAACCTTTTTCCGTGTCTCAAATCACCGATCATGGATGCCAAGTCTCTTTCTCACCTAAAGATTGCACCATGCAGGATCTCCAGTCAGGGAAGCTGATTGGGCAAGGCCATAGAAGGGGTGACCTCTACTTTATGGATTTTTTGACTCTTCCATCTAAGTCATCTTGCAATCTTGTAAAAGACAAAAGTATTGGAATATGGCATGAGAGACTTGGCCATCCAAATTTTGTAAAAATGTCTCTTTTTCCGTTTTTGAACAATACTTGTAAAGACAATCACATGACTTGTAAAGATTGCATTTTTGGGAAATCTAAAGCTACTCCATTTCCTCAAAGAAATTACTTTACCACTCGGTCATTTGAACTTATTCATTCCGATGTGTGGGGACCTTCCCCTATTTTGTCTAAAGGAGGTTTTTCGTATTATGTGGTCTTTATTGATGACTTCACTCGATTTACGCGGATTTACTTCCTAAGTCGCAAATCCGAAGTTTTCTCCTTCTTTAAAGAATTTCAGGCAATGGTCAAAAATCAATTTTTGGGAAATCTATCTATTCTTAGGTCCGATTCGGGAGGCGAATATATGTCCAATGATTTTCAAAACTATTTAAAAGAAAATGGAATTTCTCACCTACGTTCTTGCCCCAACACTCCGCAACAAAATGGTCTTGCGGAAAGAAAGCATAGACACATAATAGAGACTACAAGAACGTTATTAATTTCAAGAAATATTCCAAAATCCTTTTGGGCCGAAGCGGTTCTAACATCTACATATCTTATCAATAGAACTCCTTCATCCTCTTTGAAAAATCTTTCTCCATTTGAGAAACTTTACAATATGTCTCCCGATTATAAAAGACTAAGAATTTTTGGATGTAAATGTTTTGTTCTAACTCACAAAAATGATAAACTTTCTCCTAGGGCTATTGAATGTATCTTTTTGGGATATGGCGAAAAACAAAAAGGTTATCAATGTTTTGACATACTTAAAAACAAGATTTATATCTCTAAAGATGTCACATTCCTTGAAGAGAAAAATGGTTTTTCGCAACAACCAAATGAAAATATTGATTATTCCTTTCTATTTGACTTGTTGCCTAAAGAAAACATCATAGATAATCATATTGATCCTAGTGAATCCCTTAGTGAAGATCTTTTTGAACATCCGAGTGATGATCAAAACTTAGAAGAAAATATTTCAAGACAAATTCAAGTCTACTCTAGAAGGAATGAAAGAAATCCTCCTTGTGCCCTTGAAAATTTTTCCCAACGTGAGTTCATTGATGAGACCTCTCAAAGAAGATCAAATCGAATTTCCAAAATACCAAATAGATTTGTTTCTTATGATTCTTTTTCTACTAACTTTCGAGCATGCCTACTTGCTCTTCACTCCTTTCATGAACCATCTTATTACAATGATGCTAAGCAATATGCTCATTGGAATGAAGCTATGGAACTGAAACTTAATGCTCTTAAAAAGGCACAAACTTGGGAAATCATTGATCCTCCCAATGGCAAGAAACTCATTGGATGTAGATGGGTTTTTAAAGTAACAACTAAGAGTGATGGTTCATTGGAAAGACATAAGGCTAGGTTGGTAGCCAAGGGATATGCCCAAGAGTATGGGGTAGATTATGATGAAACTTTTGCCCCAGTTGCTCGAATGACTAGTGTTCGAGCTCTTATTGCTATTGCCTCAGTTAAAAAATTGTCAATCTTTCAACTTGATGTCAAAAATGCCTTTTTGAATGGTAATTTAAATGAAGAAGTTTATGTGGAACCGCCTCCAGGTATGAATTTAAATGGAAAAATTTTGAAATTAAAAAAGGCTTTATATGGACTTAAGCAAGTTCCTAAAGCATGGTATGATAGGTTTAGTAACGTATTAATCAATTTAGGATTTTCTTCTTGCTATACTGACACTACTCTTTTTGTTAAAAGGACAGGTGACTCCATTATTATGCTTCTACTGTATGTTGATGATATGATCATTACTGGGAATGACAAAAAGGGAGTAAATGATGTAAAGTTCATGTTAAAAGAAACTTTTGATATGTCTGACCTTGGTTATTTGAGATATTTTTTAGGGATTGAAGTGGCTTATTCCCCGCGAAGATACATCCTATCTCAAATGAAATTAGTTGCAGAAATTTGTACCAAGTCAGGAATATCTGATGAAAAGAAAGTTGAGACTCCCGAAGTTATTAGTGCAAAACTGAGACTTGAAGATGGTGTTCTACTTGAGGATCCAACCCCATACCGTCAATTAATCGGATCTCTCACCTATCTATCCATCACACGTCCAAACATAGCTCATGCGGTTCATGCAACAAGTCAGTTTCAGCATGCACCTACTTCGGTTCATATGGCAGCCGTAATGAGAATTGTGCGATATATCAAAAATACTATATCCAAGGGACTCTTCTTATCCTCTTCCTCATCTCTTGACTTAACTGCTTTTACTGATGTTGACTGGGGAGGAAATCCCAATGATCGTATCTCAATAACGGGTCTTTGTATTTTTTTAGGTGAATCCCTCATTTCGTGGAGATGCAAGAAGCAGCAGAAGGTTTCACTGTCATCCACTGAAGCTGAATATCGGGCCATGGCAATGACAACTATGGAAATCGTATGGCTCAGAAGTCTCCTTGCTGACATGGGCGTCCCCATTTCCACTCCCACCAAGCTCTGCTGTGATAACAAAAGTGCGATATACATTGCCGGCAATCACACCTTTCATGAGCGGACCAAGCATATCGAAATGGATTGCCACTATGTTCGAGACGAATACCTCAGAGGGACTATCTCATTACCATATCTTACTTCAGAGTAACAACTAGCAGACTTCTTCACCAAGGCGCTCCCAACTCCACGATTTATGTTTCTCCTTAGCAAACTTTCGGTCTTCTCCCCGTAAAGTTTGAGGGGGCGTGTTAAAATATGTATATATATACATATACTAATATATATATATACATCAGTATATATATAAGTATATATATACATATATGTATGTATATACGTATTCTCTTTTATTGAAATACCCGATAGGGGTATTCTTGTAAATCAGCCAATGTACTTTTTACCTTTTTCCTTTTTTCTTTTTTCCTTTTTTATTTTTTTCTTTTTATTTTCTTTCTTTTGGATGACCACAAGGAGCCCCACTCTTGTAGTCGTTGGGGCCCCAACGGTCAGATTTCTGACCGTTGGAGCTCCCAACGACTACAAGGGAGCCCCCTTGTTGTCCCTTCTTGATGTCCCCCTCCTCTATAAATAGAGGAGGTGTTCTCCTCTTGTAGCATGGGTTTTTCACCCTTCTTTTCCTTTCTTCAATAATATCCAACTTATGACTTTAAGTCATTTTCTATATTTGAGAGTTTTGTGTGTGCACATTTGGTGTTTGTGTTCTTGGCTCTAGTGGTCACTCTTAAAGAGTGACTTTTGCTCTATTGGTGCTTCCGCCTCTTTTCATTACACATATATACATATATTTTGCATGATTAAAATAAAAATGAAATGTATGTTTTTGGAAAATTCTAAAATATTATTTTAACCATCATTGAACTTGTTTTAAGGAAACTAGATATATGTATTATGTTTGAATCTTGAACTTTTTATTTTTCTTGAAGCCTTTTTTGAAAATAACTCTAGTATATATATATAACCATGAATTATTAATTCTAGATGTTTCGTCAATCATTGTCTTATCTTAATGATTTGATAATGATGTCTTATTTTATAAAATATAAACTTGTATTTCACACACATATATATATATATATATGATAATCGTCAAATACAATTTATATTTCATCCTTGATAGACATGTGTGTTCATGTTTAAAACTTTTTTGACACATTACATGCTTAAAATGTAAAATTTTATATAAATCCTATCACTTGCATTTATTTGGTGGTAAACGTGTTTTTTTGTATAAGATATGTGGCCTTAATTATTGCATGAGTTTTTTCCCCTCTATGAAAATATGTGCACATCCATAAAATGATATGTGGCCTTAATTATTTCTAAATTTCTTTTATTTAACTCTCTTTAATGATATTAATTGTCTCATAATCATGTTGTGAGCAAAATCTAAATAGTGTTTTTCGATATCATTTACATTATTCTTAGAATCATTGGATTCCTTGCATATGATATGCCTTATTGCATTTATCTCTTGATTGATGTACTCATGAACTCTTTTTGAAGAATTGCTTATAATAAGCATGATTCTTACTAAAACTTACTTTTCTGTGTGGGTTCATCCCACTTTAATGAGATATATTTTTCTCGCTTGGTGTGTGCACTCTTTTGAGTATTTCGGTTCTTGTGAGTGTGTTAAATGAATCTTTGTGTTCATTGAGAAAGATCTCTTGTGAGCTTCTTTTTGAAATTCCGATGGTGCTTTCATTGAGATATTCCGTTTGGAGCTCTTAAAAATTGATTAGTTGTGAAGTTTTATCCAACTTGAATGAAATTCATTCATCTTTTATATTTTGCTTTCTCTTTATTGTTCTTATGTGTGAACCCTAGTGGTTCGTGCGAGAAAGCCTTGTATGTGAACCAATATGTTTCTTGTGAGAGATCATTTGTGAAAAATCTTCTTGTTTGTAAATTCTTTCATACATTGCCAAAATTATCATAAGAAAATTTTTGGAACTTTATATGTTCCAATCGGTTCCTTTTATAAACTAGATCAAGTTAGATGTTTATAACTTGCTTATATTAACAATACTTATAATTACATCTACCATTATTTGATTTGAAACCATGTTTTTTTTTCAAATCGATACTTTGCTTGGAAAATAACTTCCATAAATATTTGTTGCATCTTATGGCTTTTGTATAGCCCATCACAAACTTTATATAATGCATCAATCTTCTTGACCTTGTTATTATTGAATCAGAGTTGTTTGTTGAGGTGAGTTATGGGCACCTTGTGTTATGTCATTTTAGATTGTCAACTTGTAGTTTGACTCTAAATGACATGTTATGTGATCTCTGATTATGAGTGTGTCACTCGTTTGTTTTTTGACATTGATTTTATTATGGATGCTCTTAATTATGTATACCTGTGATGGATGTCTAAGATTTGAAACCATAGTGTTTCAAGGTTTATTGAAAAATTGATATCCTTCCTGTTAAATGTCTTTCATTACAAGCCTTCTTGCCTCAAGTGTCTTCTCCTCTTATGCCTCTTATCTAAGTGTCATCATATGTAGACAAGAAATATTGTTCACACCTTCGTATGTGTTGTTAACCCATTGTTGGCTTTGTTCTATTGATCTAGTAGCTGAACATACTTGTTTTGAACGTCATTATATGTAGACAAGGCTTGTTGTTTCACACCATTGTGTGTGATGTTAGCCCATGGTTGGCTTTTGTGTCCATGTTCTAGTCGCTGATACACTCAAGTGTCATTTTATGTAGACAAGAGATGTGTAGTCACGCATTCGTGTGTGTTTTAACCCATGGTTGGCTTTGTACTCTTGTTCTACTAGCTGAACATACTTGATTTAGAGTGTCATTATATGTAGACAAGAGATGTTTATTTATATTTTTATGTGTGATTTTAGATCATGGTTGGCTTTTATGCTCTTGTTTTAGTCGTTGATACACTCGTTTCAAGTATTATTATATGTAGACAAGAGGTGTTTATACACACCTTTGTGTGTGTTTTTGGCCTTTAGTGGTATTATGTTTATATTCTTGTTCTAGTATCTTATACACTTGATTTATGGGTTTTGGAGGACTAATGAGGTGGTTGCTTTTAGTGGATGAACTATTGTTGAAATTTGCAAAAATTCATTCTTAATTTGTTTTTGATATGCATATATCATAAGAGATTTCCTTCTAAATGAGTTTTTTCTTACTACTTGCAAAGAAAAATATTTATCCATACAAAGATCATATCATTGATATGCATAATTGAAAATCAATTTTACATTTTGGCGTTTACCCTATAAGGAATTCAAGTACTTTGCATATTAAGTGTTTATGGTTTTCAATCACCTAGTAAGCTTTTGTATTTGCAAATATTTGAGTGAGAAATTCCTCAATGAGTAAGGTTCTCTACTCAAATAACATTCATTCTTGACTCTTGGGTGGATGTCTTTATCATACTTAATTAAATCATGTTCTTGCAAGTTCGCACATGATATTTGTTGGCATAGACTTTCTTCTCTCTAAGATGTGTGAGAAATCATTAACTCATCTTTTGTTGATAAAATGTCTCCCTATTATTAATTTGTGTGTGTTAAACATGCTTTCTTTCGTGTGCTCTTATACACATTCTCTTGGGAGCAATTAGTTCTTGTGTAAACATTGTCTTCTTAAAGATATTTCTAATACATAAAACTTTTTTAAAAGAGTTTTACTTGATTTTAATACAAATCTCATATTTTGTGTGTCTTTGTGCACTTGTGAGTGTTCTCCGTGTTCTTTTGTGCACACTTCTTACTTCCAAGTATTGATAAATTCCTTTGTAAGTATTTATTGGGCCTTTGTCAACATATCTTTCTTCAAAAACATAGTGAGTTTTATCAATATTGTATTTAAGCTTAATTCATTTTTTGCATTGAAATACGTGAAATATCTTTTGAATCATTGTTTTTTTATGAATCATATGTTTTTCTTGATCAATGTTATGGTCTCTTGATTCATTTTATTTGATTGAGATACAAAGATACTTTTTACTTAGAGCTTTTTGGCTTGTTCCATAGGATCTTCAAAATGAGATGAAAGAAGTATATATGATACATCATGGAAGGAGCCTGGGGTTAATCATTAAAGACAGTTAAAGGACATTTGCAAAGTTCTTTCATGTGCTATAAAGATGATGGCTTCCATTGAAGACTTGGAATCCTCCTTTTTTATCTCCTAACTTTTCGTTATCCCCTCATAAAGTTTGAGGGGGTGTTAAAATATATGTAATCATGTATATATATAAACATATATATATCACATCATACCTGATAAAGGGTATTTCTGTAATTCTGCCCAATAGGGGCATTTTAGTCTTTTTACTTTTCTTTTATCTCCCTTTTCTTTTTTCTTTTCTTTTTTTATTTTTATTTTTCTTGATTGTAAATGCATTAAATGCATTGCATTGGGGGTCCCAACTAAGAGTCGTTGGACCCCCAACGGTCACAAATGTGACTGTTGGGGGCCCAACGAGTCCTTATTGGGCCTTCCAATGCCCTCTCTCTCTCACTCTTTTCTCACTCACTCTCTCCTTTGCTTATAAATAGAGGGGTAATCCCCTATGTAACTCATGGCTTTTCAAGCCCTCATTCAATAAAGTTTATATTTTTTATGTGTTGCCTCTTTAAATGCTTCTTGTGTTGTCCTTTAGTAGACTATTTCTATATTCCCCATTGTGGGTTTGGGTTTGTCCATTCATTGGACCGTGTGAATGCATTAAGCATTCTTGTTATACCTTTCCTCATACTTTCTTACATATCTCTACATCAACAAAAGCACGGTCTACATTGCTAGTAATCACACCTTTCATGAACGGACAAATCACGTAGAGTTGGATTATCATTATGTTCGTGATGAATTTTGAAGGGCACTATTGAACTTTCCTTTGTCACATCCAAAAGTCAACTTGCAGATTTCTTCACCAAAGTTTTGACATCTCCATGGTTCTCCTTCCTTCTAGAAAAACTTTCGGTGCTCTCACCGTCAGCTTGAGGGAAAGTGTTATTGAGGGAAGGTGTTAAAATATATACATTTTTATATATGGATATACCTTATATATATATATATATATATATATATTGATATAATTAGTAATGCCCTCTAGGGGCATTTTAGCTTTTTTCTTATGTAATAGTAGTTTCCCATTAGGGGCAACATTGTAATTCTTTTTCTTTTCTTATTTTTCTTTGTTTGTCCTTTCACTAAAGTGAAAGGACCCTATTAAAATAGGCTCTTAGAGTCGTTGGAAACATCCCAACAACTATATTTAGAGACATTGAAGCTCTCCAAGGTCTCTAAGAGCCCTATTGTGGCCTATTTAAAGAGGCTCTTTGCCTGTCTCCTTTATGCTTGTCTAAAGCATTACAATACATATTATTTTTTATATTTTTGTGTGTTCTCTCTCTTATACTTTTTGGAGTTGATTGTGCTAGCGCTTGTGGCTTATTGTATTTTTTCCATTAGAGGCTTGCGTGTTTTGTGCACTTTTTGTAGCCCTTAGTGGCACGGTATTTGTGCACATTTTGTTTCATTAGAGTACCTTAGATCATCTTTATACCAGCAATTCGCCTTTATGTGTCAGGTTTCTTGCATAAATAATAAATAAGAATACCACGTCCTCTTTGATTATTCATCAAGGGAGGCATATTTGAAGCGGGCAACAAACCATGTCCACCTGCATTGTTTCTTCCTCGACCCCTGTCTCCAGGAAAACCGCAGCCTCTCCCATGTGAAAAATTGTAATATCGCGTATTTTAGCCCTTAATCATTTTGAGATTTTCGAAAATTTGGCTAAATATAGAAGAAAAATCAGTAGAATCTCGATTTTAGGCCGAAGCTTTTGAATCTGGGTTTGGCCCAGGTCTCATTGTCAAGGCCTAAATGAGTCACTTAAAACGTAAGAAAGAGTTTTATTTTCGATATTTAAATTCAAGTGAAATTCTAACGAAATTTGGGTTATTTTCGAGTGAAATTCAAAATTTATATTCATGATATATATCGTTGGATGCGTCTCAAAATTCTGAGCATAACGATATTTTATTTTCCTTGATTCGGATTACGGCTGGCCCGAAAATCGTATTTTTCGAAAAAGGAGCAGTTTGTCGATTCGGATCTAAATTTGTATCGGACTGGATCTGATGGATTTGATCCAAATTAATATGGACCTAAACTCTATCCAAGACCCATATTAATCTGGTATTGATCCAGCATAAGACCCATTTGGATTTTTAGAGATGGATTTGGATCTCGGATCCGGATCTAGATTCATGCCCAACAATTTTCCAACTTTAAATTCATTAGAGAGCTTTAAATTGGAGTTATTTAGTGTTAAGAAGTCTTCTATGTTATTAAAATAACCTTTGGAAATTTCTAGATACTTATTAATTAACAATAACCAATTAATTAATTAATTTCAATTTTGAAATTTGATTTATGTCTTGGTTTAGGACTCTAAGTGGAATTCTTAAACCCATATAGAATCACTTAAGAAGTATCCTAGTTCAATAAAATAACTTTTGGAAGCTTCTAAGTATTTAATAATTAATTAATAATTAATTAATTTTATTTAATTCCAAATTTTATTTTGTTAATTGTTTAGAACTCTTTAGTAGAGTCTTTACCCATGTGTATAGGACTTAAAGAAGGTTTGAGAAAACCTTAGAAGTCCAATTAGGTTAGGAGTTTGAAAAGTCAACCTAAAGAGTTTTAAAATTTTGGAAAGTGAGAGAGTTTCAATTAGAGATTAGATCCAACACTCTCTAAAAGGCTTTGATGGATAAGAGGGTGTTACTCCCCTTTTTCTCTACAAATAGCCTCAAGAAAAAGAGAACAGAAAAGAGAGGAAAAGAGAGAAGAAGAGGACAAGGAGATCGTTCTTCTCTAATCATCCGACGTTTCCACCATTGATTTCTAGTTCTCTTTCAATCTACGATTAAGGTATGGGTCTTTCTTTTGTTTCGGATGAGAAAAAAAGCCTAAATAAGCTTTAAGCAATGTTTTTATAGGAAACCATGGATTCTCTCTTGATTTTTCATGGTTTAATCCAGAGTTACCGGAAGCGCCGAGGTAAGTGAGGAAGCGCGCTTCCGAAACGCGCGGGAAAGCGCCCTTTTTAAATGGGAAGCGCACTTCCCTTTAATGGAGAGCACGCTTCCCATCACGCTTCCCCCATTTTTTCAAATTATATATATATATATATATATATATATATAATTTTTTTTTTTTTGCTTCCTAGGTCGCTTCCGAGACGATTCCCGATTCGCTCCTAAGTAGTCCCACGCTTCCCGCTTCCCGTATCGCTTCCCGCCGCTTCCCGCTTCCTCAACTGGCAACCATGGTTTAATCCATGGGAATCGATGTAGGAAGGCTTAGATCATGTGGTATTTATTTTTCTATGATTTTCTGCATGTTTTTATGTTTTTTCAATATATATATATATATATATATATATATATATATATATATATATATATAAAAGCATGTATACATATGCATATATATGTTTTTGCCTTGTATGGACACTTTGTCCAGGTCTAGACAGTTTTGTCCCATGATTTAAGCGGGCAGATCTGGCCAGATTTGAGCCCCTATCCGTTCTGTCCATTCTGGGCAGATATGTCCCCTTGACAGGTATATATTTAGAGACAGGTGGATATGGGGCTATGGTTCTTAAAACCGAACCAAATCTATGGAAATAAAAATATGTGCATATTCAGTTAATGTGAAAATTTTTGGATTTTTGTCTGGGACAAGATGGACAGCTGTCCAGTCTCAGCCTAGACAGTTGTCTGGGACAGGATAGTCTGCTGTCCAGTCCCAGGCAGCTGTCCAGATTGGTGCTGGACCAGTCCCAGCCGACTGAATCAATCTAATAATGAATACTCAAAGCAAATTAAAACTGTCACTGTGATTATAGCGAAGGCCATTAACTTGGCTAAGCACAGGTAAAATTGACAAATAATATTTGCCATATTGACAATGAGGTGCACTATAGTAAAGCACAAGTAAAATTGATAAATAATATTTGCCGTGTTGACAGTAAAGAAACGCTTCTTGGACAAATGACCATCAATTGATCAACCTCTTAAACGAAACAAAAGAAACAAATGGAGCATCATAATTTGGAACCGTCTTAGCATAGAATACTCACAGCGACATGATCACCATTGTTCCGAGAAACATATGGACATTTTAAGTAGAAAGAGGAAGCAGAAATTTGTAGTGAATTTTGCATTGTTTTTGTGGAGCATAAGCAAAGGAATTCCATGACACAATTTATAGTCTTTTACTAAGAATTTTACTAGCGGTGTACAGAATGATGACTCCAGCTGATTCAGTCGATTGAACTGAATCTGGAGCAGACCAGCACACTGTCAAACATAAAAAAAAAAAACTGTTTATGCTTATTGTCCTGTGAAACAGAAATGTTGTCTCGATTATGGTTCATGATTTGAATAGCATGTATTGACGCATGTTCATGACTATTTATTTTCTATAGATTTGTGTGAATTTAAGATGTGGAGAATTGTTTAATGCAGTACATGGCTTTTGTATTCTCCATGTGAAGATCATCTCATAGTAAAGCAATCTTTCAAACCTTTCCTAAACAGTTTCAGTAAATAATAGTGTTGCTATGTCTTCTCATGTTCCATCTTCTGTAAGTTATCAAATAAATTAGCATCAAAAGAAAAACTTTAGACTGTGTGCTGATTTCTAGGTCCATCTATTCACAGTTAGATCAGTAAGCCCATAAATACAGGGTATATGAATTTTATTGGACAAACACACATAAACAAATTCATACCTGGATATTTAGAAGAATCATATGAATAAATTTCAACTTAGGTACTTAAAAGGCAACTTTTTCCCAAATATGATAAAGATGTGGGTGACACAATAAGGAGCTGCAACAGTCCTATTTTCTCAAGTTATATTTCAAAATTGGTAATAGCTTTGCATCTTGCAGGATCTGGTGTCTTCAACCATAAGAAAAGCAATGTGTGGGCTAATTTTTGTCATCATGGAGAACCTATAAGCTGTCAGGCCCTGGCAGCTACACTGGCCCGGTCTGGGCATGATGTTTTCTGATATCGATCGAGGGCTAAGTTTGGAACTCAATAATAAAATACAACTTTTGTGCTAAGTTATGCTGGAAACCCTACTTGACCTCAAAAATTCTTACCCGTTTTGAGTATTTGCGGGCAATGGTAATAATAAAAAGTGAAACTTAAATGTGTGTGCATTCTAATAGGGACATGCATATGAAAGAGAACTCGATTAAAGATAACAAATTATTCATGCATATGCACTGACATCATGCATCTTCCTGTTATGCATTAGATCATGCATATTTACTTGTTTCTTTACTTGTCCTGTAAGATTAATTGCATGATATTGCATCTTATTGCATGATGAATATTTATACTACTTATTTGATATTGTGTAATTATTCTAGTAGTATCCCTTTAAATTATTGCATGAATCTTATCTGTATTCTTTATGCTTATTTGTTTCTTTAGAAGGACTTGTACGCAGAATCTTCGGTTCTGACACCCATCTTTTTATATCTTGCAGCCTCTGACGCCCAGTGATGGGACTCGCTTCTGGGAGAGCTACAAGTGCATTACGACGGCTGGACAGATCACTTAGGGACAACGCGGCTCTACTCCTTCACTTACTCATTTACTTACTCTGATTCTTTTATTTTGCACTTGTCTTAGACTATTTGATTTTTTAATTAATAAAGTTGATTCAGTTTGGGTTTGGTTTGAAAGGTGGGGTGTAAGATCCCTTCTGGTTTTGTGGATGTGAAAAGGAACTGTAAAGGCCCCAGGTTTTTGGGAAACTTTTCGTAATTGATTTTAAAAAAATCACACTTTTTCGGGAGTATGAGTTGAAATCGTTACAAGAACCCATAAAGAGGATGTCATGTGAATCCCCTTGACCTTTGTTAGCATTATCAAACAGCCCCTTAAGTGACATATCATAGTCAAGTAACTTCGGCCTCATATTATCAAAATTTGGGAGCTTCTCAAGACATGACATGGTGATAGCAATGACATGATACTCCGAACTTAACCCATTAAGGGCTTGGGGCACTGTATCCTTGTCTGAAACTTCACACCCAATAAGAGCAAGCTGATCAGTTTTGCTCTTAATTTGTTTAGATAATCTAAGATGTTGTCCTTTTTCAAATTCTAGAACTCGCTTCAAATACTTGACTTTAGACTCAAATACCTGAGAATACATCTAAGCCAAATGTATCCACAAGTGTATGGTGGTGCAGTCATCTGGAATCCCAATCAAAACTTCCTGAAAAAGAGTTGAGGTGATGTAAGCAATGAATGCCTGATCCTTCAAATAAACTATGGATTTCTAAACTGCCATTGGACAACATGTCCTTTCTCATCTTTGTCTTCCTGTAAAACAAATTCTGGCAGGACCGAGATAGAAACCATCTAGATGTCTCAATAGATCTTGACTCCTTATAAAAAAGAGTAATTTTCCTTTTCCAAATTAGAAAATTAGAATTGTTGAGCTTTTCATAGATTAATTGACGAAGAAAACTGGATGACAGATTTGGAGATGGAAGATTAAGATCCACGCAGAATACAGATAATAAATGACTGAAATAAAGAAGAGTAATGCAAGAATATCTCATTGATAGAAAAAGGACTATTCAAGAAATAAATAGAATCATAAATTCTCCCCCACGCCCCCCCACCCCTCCTCCCCACTGAGGGTTTTTTTTGGCACCAGGAAATACTAAAATTATGACCCAACACCAATTTCAAGCATAATCATGAAAGAAAAGTAGCCAATGGACTGATCACGAGAAAAACTGCAGACAGATCAGAGCTGATAGGTATGAGCCAGATTCTGATAATGCAATATTCAAATCAGATTTGATATACAATATTTTTTTATATATCAAAACTGATCAGGAGTAAGAAAGAGGGAAATAGGCCTTGACTTGAGCAGCAAGATAGCAAGAAACTATTGCTTAACCAACAAAAAAGGAAAACGATGGGGAAACAGCAGTTGTGTGAAAGAAGAAACGTGATGGAGAACGATTAGAAGAAGCAATATATGAAAAAGGTAGTGAGAAGGCAAAACAAGAACAGGATAGAAGAATAGGAGATTTGGAAAAGCAATCAAGATTCAAGAACATAGCTTGGATAACTCCCATTAATCGGCCTTGCTCTGATATCATCAGAGATTTTGGTAGCTTGTTGTGGTTTCAGAGTTGCTGCAGAGAAAAGGAGGAGAATAGAGGATGGACAGATTTCTGAATTCACGTTTCCGAATGTGGGAAAGTGTGCTTTGCTTTCTAATTTATATTCACATACGAAATAATTATAACATTGCCCTCGTTAATATACAATGAATACATAACTGATGAGGGACAATAACAGAACATGCACCAATAAAAATACAGCCCTGTTTACACGTCAATAAAGAATGGATCCAGATCTGAAACATATTGGATCTGGTAGGTCCAGATCCACGAGACACGAGTATCCCAATCATGTCTCAATAACACACACACACATGCACCCATACACGTGTACACACAAACACTCATGCACACACACTCCTAGGTCCTGTCGGAGCAGAAAGTCATAATCTGTGCATGATCGTGTGCAGACATGGGGGCTTTGGTACCTTCTGTTAAGATATACATATATGTAATACATATACATATATGTATTTGTATTTACATATATGTAATACATATACATATATGTATTTGTATTCTATGTTGATGGGTATTTCGGTCTTTTCTTGTAATAGGCGTCAGCCCATTAGGGGCAGACTATTCTCCTTTTTTATTTTCTTTGGTTTTTGTATTTATTTTTTGGCTGTTGTCAGCTTTTTCAGACTGAGGGGACAGCTCCAAATAGCTGTTGGAGCTGCCCCCAACAGTCACAAATGTGACCGTTGGAGGCAGCCCCAACAGCCACTTGGAGCTGCCCCCTCTCTTGCTCATGTATAAATAGGTCATTAAGGCCTTGCATTTGTTATCTCTTTTGGAGAGTTCTTCCACACAATAATATATATATATTTTTGACCCTTGTGAGGGTGGTTTGGATGATTCAATCAAGTATTCTACTTGATTGAGGTGTGTTCTTGTTTGTCCATAAGCGACGTTCTTGGATTTAGTCCATCTCATTACATGGTATCAAAGCTTTGGAGTCCTTGAAGCATTGTTCCAAGAGGAGAAATCGTGATAAGCATCAAAAGGAGGATGATTGTGAGCTTGAAGAAAACAACGAATCGTTGCATCGGGAAGTGCACCACCTCTCAAGCAAACCTTGCATTTCTTTTCCTCATTTCTCACTTTCCTCTCTCTACCTCTCTCTTTTCTTGTTGTAAAAGAATGGAGAATGAAAGGGAAGTAATCGTCTCCATTCCCGTACGCCTAAATGATACAAAGTATGTGATGTTGGCATTCATAGTAAAGCACAAAATATGGGAAAAAGGCTTATGGGGTTTGGTGGACAGTATCGAAAAAGAACCCAAACTCATTCTCACCAAAATTGAGAATGGAAAAGAAGTGGCTCTTCAAGGAGAGGAAATGTCTAAAGTCATTTCCGATTATGAGAGAAAATGAAAAGAATGGAGGATGGGTCTAAAAGAATGAAACCCTAATCTACAGTGAGAGAAGAGAAGAGAGGGAGAGAGAAATTCCAGATGAAAGGAGGGTTCAGTCCATCGTGACTACCCTCTCATTCTATTTAAAATAAAGTGTAAACATTAGGGTACGAAAATACCCTTTTACAAAATGATAATTTACAATACATGAACTGGATCTGGACCCGATCCATTATACAAATGGATCGGGTCAGTCATACAATGAAGATAATAATGTCTTCTTTTCAGCCTCCCTCAAGTTGTGCATGGTGTTGGACCATGAACAACTTGTTCTTCAAAAACCAAAATTTATCCTTTGTTAACCCTTTAGTGAGGATATCAGCAACTTGTTCTTTTGTTGACACATACATGGGCTCAATCTCTTTGTCTTCAACCCTTTTCCTAATAAAATGTTGATCTATTTCAACGTGCTTCGCTCGACTATGGTGAATGGGATTGAATGACATGTTGATGGCACTTTGATTGTCACACAGCAACAGTGATCGAGCAATCGGCTCTCCCATTTCAGTCAGAAGATGTCTTATCCATGTACCCTCGGCCGTGGCAGTGGCCATCGATCTGTATTCGGCCTCAGTGCTCGATTTAGCAACCGCCTTTTGTTTTCTACTGCTCCAGGATACCAAGTTTGGCCCAATGAAGCTGCAATAACCGGATACTGATCGTCGTTCGTCTGGATCCCCCGCCCAATCAGCATCAGCATAAGTAATAATCTCATGGCTCCCACCTGGATCTAATTCTTCCTTGCCTTTGTATACCAGCCCATCACCCACTGTACCCTTTAGGTAGCGAAGTATACGTTTGACTGCCTCCATATGTGACACACGAGGTTCATGCAACAGAAGAGTAGTAACTCCTTGTTCATTGTGAATGAATAATGAGTAATCCAGAAGAGACCTAGAAAAGCCATGCCGTTGTATTTCTAGAGAAATCGAACCAGGAACGAGAAGCTTGTTTCAAACCATAGAGTGCTCTCTTTAATTTGCATACATATTTTTTGGCGTCTCGTTCTGCATACCCAGTGGGTTGTTCCATGTAGACCTCTTCCTTTAAATCCCCGTGCAGAAAAGCATTTTTTACATCCAGCTGACTCAATGTCCATCCATGTTTAATGGCTAGACTCAACACAATACGAATAGTCCCCATCTTAACAACAGGGCTAAAAGTTTCATCAAAGTCTTGACCATCCTCTTGTGTGAATCCCCTGGCTACAAGTCGAGCCTTGTACCTTTCGATGCTCCCATCTGGTTTATATTTTATCTTGTACACCCATTTTGACCCAACGACATTTCTGTTCAGTGGTCTAGGCACAATCTCCCATGTGCCACATTCATGTAAGGCCTCCATTTCTTCATTCATTGCTTCTACCCATCTTCTAGAGCTCGCAGCTTGATAGAACATAAGAGGCTCATCCTCTTTACTTATGGATGTCAAGAATAACTGAAAATCCATTGAAAAATTTTTATAACTTACCCACCTGTCAAGCGGATGTCGAATCCGTGAAGATCTTCTGATATCCATTGGCTGCGAAACGGATGATCCAGATGGATCCGTGTTCGTACAAGGAATGAATGAGGGCTCTTTCTCTCGCCGAGTGTACACAATTCCCTTATACCTTGTTGGCTCCAAGTCATATGTAACAGTTTCCTTCGTTTGAGTCTCATTGGCTGAATCCTCATGTGGCTCATTTTGACTGCAATTTTCTGGACAGTCTACTGTACCGTTGGAGAAGAGTTCTGAATTTAACCATGGGTAGTATACCTCAATGCTGGAGCTTGAGTTATCAGTATCTACCATAGTTGAATTAGTATCCTGATCAGCAAAGTTCATTTCATCGAAAATAACATTCCTTGATATTTTGACACGCTTACTCAGGGGATCATAGCACCTGTACCCTTTGTAATCTTCTGCATATCCTATAAACCTGCATTTCAAAGCCTTATCTTGGAACTTGTGCCTGAGAGAGCTATCAATGTGCACATAACAAACAGACCCAAACACACGTAATTCATGATAATCAGGTTGTATGCCAAAAAGCGAAAAGTATGGTGACTTATTTTCTAAGATATTCATGGGCAAGCGATTTATCACATGAACTGTGGAGTGGAAAGCCTCAGTCCATAATGATAATGGGAGATTGCTCCCGCGCATCATGCTCATCGCAGTCTCAACAATATGTCGATGCTTCCTCTCAGCAATCCCATTTTGTTGAGGTGTATGAGGACAAGACACTCTTCTCTTTATCCCATTATGTTGAAGAAAATTAACAAATTCACTCGAGGAGAATTCACCTCCTCCATCACACTGGAAATTAAGAATGTTGATAGAGAAATGATTTTGAACAAAAGAGTGAAATTTCTGGAACAATCCAAAAACTTCTGATTTGTGCTTCATAAAGAATATCCAAGTGTAACGTGAGTAACTATCAATGAAAATAAGATAGTATTTGCTGCCAGAAAAAGAAGTAATTGGAGCAGGACCCCAGACATCTGAACAAATGACCTCAAATGGTCTTGAAGCTCTTTTATTAATGGAAGCAAAAGGTTAAACATGACTCTTACATAGATGACAGCTAGAACATTTTGTATCAACGACTTCTGAACTCAGACTGGACTTAGGAATAAGATTATTCATGACAAGTTTTTCAATGAAATGACGACCACAATGGCCAAGACGACTATGCCAAAGTCTTGGCTTATTACTTTAAAAAACATTAAATATAAAATCAGAATCAAAGACTTGACGTTGGTGAGGCTTCAAGAATGAATAGTTGGAATGAATGAAGGAAGGATCTTCTTGGAAGATGTACATGTTGCCCCATCGTTGTCCTTCAGCGAATATCCTCCTCGTGCGAAGATCCTTGACATAAACAGAAGAGGTTGTAAATTCGACTGAAGCATTAGCATCATCAACAAGTTTTGACACGGAAACAATGTTCTTTTGAATATTAGGAGCATGGATGACACTTGGAAGTTTAAGAGAGGATTTTGACATGTATATAATGGCATTTTCAGTGTGTGAGATGGCATGATGGGATCCATCTCCTGTGACTATGCTATTCTTTCCAACATAAGGTGTAAGAGTCAAGAGCTTACCTACATCACCTGTAACATGAGTAGCTGCTCCGGAGTCGACATACCAAATTCCTTTGTCATTTTGCTTCATATTTAATCCTGTCAAAGCTGCCAACAGTAACTCTTTTACTTCTCCATCCCTTTTAGTCTCTGCTTGTGGAGCTTTCCCTTTGTTTTGGGGATTAAACCAACAATTCGCTTTAATGTGCCCTTTCTTGTTGCATAGGAAACAGGTGAGAATGGGTCGTTGTCCCTGGACATTGGGTGTTGAAAGAATGCCACGACCTCCATAGTTATTTCTCCCTTGGCCTCCTTTTCCTCGAAAGGAATTCCTCTACCTCGACCATAACTCATTCCCATAGCCAGCACATCTTGTGTCCCGAAATTCCCATGGGAGGTTTCAGAGGAACCTTTCAGATTCATCTCATATTGCAATAATTTTGCACGAAGATCTTCAAACTTTGGAAGTTCTGGTAGACATAGTAGGGTTGTCGTCATAACATGATAGTCTAGCCCCAATCCACTCAAGGTTTGTTGTACTTTATCTTTTTCACTGACAAGACACCCAACAACCGCCAACTGATCTGTGATGCCTTTCATTTTATTCAGGTATTCCATAATAGACATGGAATCTTTCTTCAGCATTTGAAATTCTCGCTTAAGAAACATGATTCTTGCCTCAGAAATTTGTGAATATGTTTGAAAATAACATATCCCACAGTTCCTTTGCCGAACAATCATCAGGAAGAGCAATAAGGACCTCCTGTGAAAGAGTTGAAGTGATGTATGCCACTAGCGATTGATCTCTCTTCATCCAAGCAACATATTCTGGATTCTTATGAAGAACAACAGATTGTTCTCCTTTATCGTCCGCCTTTTCTTGCGAAAGGAATTCTGGAGGCGGTGGGACCGATCCATCCAAGTGACCAGAGAGGTCCTGACTTTTTATAAACGAAATAATCTGTCTTTTCCAGGTTAAGAAATTGCAGTTATTCAATTTTTCAGAAACTAGTTGACCAAGAAAACTTGAGGACAGGCATGATTGCCCGTGAGTAAATTCCATTTGATGAATATGATTGAACTGACACTTAGGTAAAATAAAGAACTCGGCTAACTTCTTCAGATTAGGAAAAACAGATGGCTGCTAGCAGACAGTTCTCTTTAGAATCAACAAAAGATACAAAGTAGAAGAAAGAAAATTACAGATTGACGGGGATTAGCAGGTAGCAGGAAAACACATATTCAATGCAGGGAAAATCAGCAAGAAAAACAGCAGAAGGAAATCACTGATCAAGAGAGGTAGATTGGCAATGATTAGCAGAAATTAACTGTAGGGAAAAACAACAAGAGAACAGCAGAAATTAACTACGGATAGAGAGATGATCGAATTTTCACAAAGGAAAGGGGGGACCTGATTTTATTAGACACGGATTTTGTTGACAGAAACACACAGATGAAGGTTCCAGAATCACCCAGATATTGGGCTGGTATACTGATGAAACTTCCAGAATCACGCTGATTCACGACCAGAAATTCTCCACTGGGTATTCACGCTGGGTATTCACACCCAGATTCACGCAGATAGCTGATGCAGATCCACGCTGATGCAGATCCACGCAGATAGCTGATGCAGATCCACGCAGATAGTTGATGCAGATCCACGCTGGGTTCTCTTCACGCAGATTCACGCAGATCCACGACCTGCTCTGATACCATAAAAGAATGAAACCCTAATCTACAGTGAGAGAAGAGAAGAGAGGGAGAGAGAAATTCCAGATGAAAGGAGGGTTCAGTCCATCGTGACTGCCCTCTCATTCTATTTAAAATAAAGTGTAAACATTAGGGTACGAAAATACCCTTTTACAAAATGATAATTTACAATACATGAACGGGATCTGGACCCGATTCATTATACAAATGGATCGGGTCAGTCATACAATGAAGATAATAATGTCTTCTTTTCAGGGTCATTCCAAGATAGTATCAATAGTGTGGATATTAATATCTAGTTTAGCAAAATTTGATTTTGCTAGTGACGCATGAAAATATTTAAAAAACATGTATAGTCTTAAAGATATTGCCCACATATGTAATGTTCAAAATAAGATGAGAACTATGACTCAAGGAGAGATGAGTATTAGAGAATATTACAATGCACTCTCTCTCCTTTTGGATGAATTGGCTCTTCTTGAGCCAAAATGGCATTGCCCTCAAGATATAGAACTTTGTGAAAATCAAATCAAAACGGAGCATTTCTACCAATTTGTGAATGGGCTTAGGCCCGAATTTGAGGGAACTAAGTCCGCTCTCCTTCATAGAGGAGGTATGCCATCAATAGTCGAAACTCTTGAGGAATTGACTATGGAAGAAAATAGATTAAATAAGGCATCTTCCTCAAAGGATGAAGAAATCGTGCTTGTTATGTCAAAGCTCAGTAATCATACTAGGAGTTACAAACCTCCTCATTTTATAAAGAATGAAAATGAAAGAATCCCAAACAACTATGAAAGAAGTGACAAAAGAGGTGATCATGAGTACAAAAAGGGTGGCAAAATCATATGCTACCATTGTTATGAACCGAGACACATCAAGCCTTTTTGTCCCAAAAGAAAGAAAGAGGATCACTGAGATGATAAGAGAGTTGCTTCAGTTGAAATGAATGATGTAGACGACTCCAAATGCATTGGCTCACTATCCTTGGCTCAACTAATTGAGGCGCTACAACCAATGTTCAAAACTCAATCATCTTTCTTCTCGGGAGCGGCCGTATCCACAAATGGTGACCCTAGTAAGACTTCTTGGATTTTAGATTCCGGTGTCTCTTTTCATATGACTCCAAACGAGTCCATATTATTTGAATGTCATTCTAACCCAAATAATTCTTATGTTTCAACTGTCGATGGAACATCTTTAAAAATCAAAAGTTTTGGGATTTTTCAAAAACAACCAAAGTTTCACATACCAAATATTAGAGTTGTGCCAAAATTAAATTTAAATCTTTTATCTGTTTCACAAATTACGGATCATGGTTGTAAAGTATTATTTTCATCTAATGATTGTTTAATACAGGATCTCCGGTCCGGGAAGCCGATTGGACAAGGCCATAGAAGAGGAGATCTCTATGTAATGGACAATCTTGAGTTATCAAAACAATCTTTTTGTAATTTTATAGAAAAGAAAGATATAGAAAATTGGCACAAAAGACTAGGGCATCCTAGTGTGTCCAACTTACATTTGTTTTCATTTCTTACTAGATATAAAGAAAAAGATTTAGTTTGTGAAGATTGCATTTTTGACAAAATGAAGGATTTACCCTTTGGGCCAAGACACTTTATATCAAAAAATCCATTTGAGTTAGTATATTCGGATGTACGGGGACCGACTCCTGTTATATCCAAAGGCGGGGTATCATGCTATGTTGTGTTTGTGGATGACTATAGTAGACATTCTTGGATCTTTTTTCTTAAGCAAAAATCAGAAGTATTTGAATGCTTTAAAAGGTTTCATTACTATGTAAAGACTCAATTCAAAACCAACATTCAAATTTTTAGATCCGATTTTGAGGGAGAATTTGTATCAAAAGAATTCAAAAACTTTCTTGATCTAAATGGGATTATTCATCAAAAATCTTGCCTATACACTCCTCAACAAAATGAACTAGCCGAAAGAAAGCATAGACATATTGTTGAGACCACTAGAACATTTCTTATATCAAGAAATGTTCCAAGTGTTTTGGGCTGAAGCCTATCTTACAGCAATTTACTTGATAAATAGAATGCCGTCAAAAAATATTGAAAATATATCCCCTATTGAAAATTTGTTTAGAACATCTCCCGATTATAACAGGTTGAGAGTCTTTGGTTGTAAATGTTTTGTTTTTACTCATAAGAATGATAAACTTTTCCCAAAAGCAATCCCTTGTGTCTTTTTAGGATATACCGAAAATCAAAAGGGATATAGGTGTTATAGAACAAAACAAATTATATTTTTTACGGAATGTTACTTTTCTTGAAAATGAAAATGGTTTTAGCAAATAAAAAATCCAAGAGAACTATGATTATTCATTTCTTTTTGACCTTGTCAACGAACATGAAAGGTGTGAAAATACATTCATGATGAGCATGAGGGTGAAAATGAAGATACTCATGATGCAAGTGAGAATGTAAACGATGACCTATTTCATAATAACATACAAACCTATACTCGACGTACCGAATATCACCCACCATGTGCTTTAGAAATATATTCTCAAAATCAAGATATAGATTCTACTATTATTAGAAAATCGGTAAGAATTTCAAAGCTCCTAGTAAATTTGTATCATATGATTCCTTTGAACCTAGGTATAGATCATGTCTTATGGCTATGCACTCGTATACAGAACCATCATCTTACCATGAAGCTAAAAATCATCAAGAATGGATTAAAGTGATGAATGACGAATTAGAAGCTTTAGAAAATGCAAAAACTTGAGAAATCCAAACATTACCTAAAAAAAGGAAAACTACAGGATGTAGATGGGTCTACAAAATAAAAACTAAATGTGATGGGTCATTGAAAAGATATAAAGCTAGATTGGTTGCTAAGAGATACAGTCAAGAATATGGAATTGACTACGATGAAACCTTTGCCTCAGTTGCTTGAATGACGACTGTTAGAACTCTTATCTCTATAGTATCAATTAAAAAATGACTTATATTTCAAATGGATGTAAAAAATGCTTTTTTGAATGGTAATCTGGATGAGGAGGTCTATATGGATCCTCCACCAGGTTTGAATTTAGCACATGGAAAAACTCTTCGGCTACGAAAAGCCTTGTATGGCTTAAAACAAGCTCCCAAAGCTTGGTATGATAGGTTCAGTAATGTGATGACTCAGCTTTATTTTAAATTTTGTTTTACTAACACTACATTGTTTGTTAAGTCTTCCAATGCAAGGATAGTTATATTTCTGCTTTACGTAGATGATATGATAATCACAGAAAGCGATAAGAAGGGAGTAAATCATATCAAAGATGTGCTTAAAGGCAACTTTGATAATGACAGATCTTAACTTTTTACGATAGTTTCTTGGAATTGAAATGGCTTACTCACTCATGGTCATTTTTTGTCACAGACTAAGTATGCAGCAGAGATCATTGAGAGATCAGGACTCTCAGATGAAAAACGGGTTGACACTCCAGAGGTCATAAATGCAAAAATGAAAAAAGATGATGGAAAACCTCTGCAAGATCCAACCCCATACAGACAAATGATTGGGGCTTTGTATTATCTTTCTATTACTCGTCCTGATATTTCTCATGTTATTCATTCTGTCAGTCAATTTCAGCATGCTCCCACTACAGTACATGTGAGTGTTGTAATGAGAATTATTAGATATATTAAGAATTCCATAAGTCATGGAATGTTTTTATCATCATCTTCTTTGTTAGAAGTTATTGCATACTCTCGTTCTGACTGGGAAGGGGATGTGAATGATAGACGCTCAACTACTGGTTTTTGTGTTTTTGTATGTAACTCCCTAATCTCATGGCAAATTAAGAAGCAACAAAAGGTGTCTCTTCCATCAACTGAAACGGAGTATCGCGCCATGGCAACGATTATGTTTGAGTTAGCATGGTTGCGACAATTACTGGAGGACTTGGGAATTCACATAACAAAACCCTCCAGATTATGCTGTGATAACAAGAGCGTTGTATATATTGCAAGCAATCATATGTTCCATGAGAGGACAAAACACATTGAAATGGATTGTCACTATGTTCGTGAAGAATTTATGCGGAAGACTATCACATTGCCTTATCTTCCATCAGAGTATCAACTCGCGGACTTCTTCACCAAAACGCTATCGTCGCCTAGATTTCACTTCCTACTTGGCAAACTCTCGGTTGTTCCACCATGAGTTTGAGGGGGGGTGTTAAGATATACATATACGCATATGTACATGTATATACATATATGTATATACATATACATATATGTATTTATATTCTATGTAAATCAAAATACCCATCATGGGTATTTCGATCTTTTCTTGTAATAGGCGTCAGCCCATTAGGGGCAGACTATTCTCTTGGGGGCAGCCCCAACAGCCACTTGGAGCTGCCCCCTCTCTTGCTCATGTATAAATACGCCATTAAGGCCTTGCATTTGTTATGTCTTTTGGAGAGTTCTTCCACACAATAATATATATAGTTTTTACCCTTGTGAGGGTGGTTTGGATGATTCAATCAAGTATTCTACTTGATTGAAGTGTGTTCTTGTTTGTCCATAAGCGACGTTCTTGGATTTAGTCCATCTCATTACACCTTCATGAGCACAATAATCTCTACTAGCCCCACTGATTTTCTAATATTTGCATTCAATGCTTGTGGATATAACCACAAATATGTGATTTCAAGTTCAACAACCTATGCCATTGGACTCAATCTCCACTCACAGAAACCACAAAATACCACTACTCCAAACAAGAACACGAGAAACTAAACAATGCACCTTAATAATCTTAGACTTTTTCCCAAGGTTGTTGAGTGTTCTGGTTAACGAGGCCTTTATACCATCTATGTGGGTGCCACCATCAACAGTCCTGATGCTATTTGCATAGCCCAACATGGTATCTGCATATGCATCTGCACACCTGATTCAGAAGCAGTGAGCACCCAAAAACCAAATAAAAGACAGCTGATACATTCACCACGTTTAATAAGAAACAAGACTCTGACTCCCAAAGCTATAGACCAACTCAAGTAACAGATTCAATGTTAGTGAGGATAGGTACAAGAACCATAAGGATATCAAAAGGGTTGTCATTTTTTAAAATCATGATGACATACAATGAAAGTTCTTCAAATGATTAAAGTCTTAAACACCTCCCTTAAACCCACAAGCACTTCATGCAGAAGACATGAAAAATGTCATTGTGATGGAAACATTTTAAATGATTAAAAACCCTCCTTGAATCCACATGAAGCTTCCATCTGGTGTTCCAGACACTAAAATTAACTGCAGCAATCCATGGACACAAGCACTTTATTTGGAAGGCACAGAAAGTATCGTTTTCTTAACATAGGCATGCCTTACACACGATAAATGCACATGAATCTTAACACTAATTGCTAAAGGAGGAAGTGGAATTTCACAAGTGTTTTACCATTGAAGAGCTACATCAATGGTAATCCCCTCCACTTCTTTGGTGAAAGACAAAATGTCGTGAATAGGTTTCTGCACATAACAAAAAGGAGGTTAAAATCATTACATGTACAGTGGGCACTCTAAGATCATTTTCTGAAACCAGAGATACTGATACAAAAAAGTTGGTCAGTCAGAATTGTTTCTTTCATTTCAAACAATTATAGCAATCATGGTATAGATCAGAAGGGGTTCGTGCTGTTTGGATAGGTTCTATGTCACAGGGATTCGGCTAGCAGGGTGCCGCACCCGCGTCGACGCGACTCGACGCGGGTGCGGGTTCGGGTGCCGCACCGGGTGCGGTCAACCCGATCCTGGGTGCGTTGACCGCACCCAGGATCATTTAGGTCCATTTGTTTTTTGGATTTTAAAAAAAAAAAAAAATTCCCTGTGAAATGGGCTTGCGAATTTGATTTTTTTTAAAAAAGAATCTGCTGTCAGGGCTGACAGGCAGCTGCTGTCTATCTTTAAAAAAAATCTGCTGTGGCAGCTGCTGTTTATCTTTAAAAAAAATCTGCTGTCAGGGCTGACAGCCCAGAACTGTACTGGAAGCTTTTCCAGCTCGTATAGAGACCATTTTGCTCTAATAATAGTATTTGTCAGTGCAAGCATGCTAGAAGTGGTATATCATGAATGACATTCATCTTTGAGAAATACTATCTTTGAGAGATACGATGCATTATAAAAACCCTCATTTTACCCTAAATGTCTTATGAAACTTTTTAATGTCAAAATATGGCCTAACTTTGTATAAGCGGGAAACACCATCAGTGGCATGATTTTATTACCTGGGAAGACCACATCACCACCTTCTCTTGTGATAAGATGATCAAAGTGATACACTTCCCTTTTTTTTTTATATATATATATATATATATATATATATATATATATATATATTTACATTTTTGCCCCTGCCGCACCCCCGCACCCGGGTTTTTTGGAAGTGCCGAATCCCCGCACCCGCACCCGCACCCGCACCCATGTGACATAGGATAGGTTATTGGGGGGAGCCAGATTAGATCTGCCAAGCTGCGTCTCACAAGTCACAGGGAAACTTCACCAATGAAAAGCTTGAATTGACGCACCAGATTTCGGGATCAATTGCTTTCAAAGAACCATATATTGTAGCTAAATGCATCATATTTAATATGTTAATAATACTGAACACAACGTTTATGATAGGGGACTCGTACAAATGTTCTGGTACAACACAACCTGCAAGCTGCTTTAAGGTCATTCATTTTTTACCTGTCACATGGATACTCCATTTTGACTCATGTTCCATATCCCTTATAAGTCATATTAGAAACTTCATAAAAATGGTTGTATCCCACTATCCGCAGTCGTATCCATGTAACAGTTTTTTACACTCAATTATACCCAAACCAACTGATTCTCTGAAATACATACTTGACACCCACATAAAACTACCTTAAACTGAACCACTTTAGACCCAAGACATTTTTTGACCTGATTTTATTGGTTCTTTAACATGCATATCCAAACTAGGGATCGAAACAAATTAGGCTTGGTCGATCATCCTATTTGAGCCCATCATATTAGTTACAGTATATGGATTTATAAATAGGATCTTAATGTGTATCTGGGTCATATTTACATTTGTTTATTATTTTCAAATTCACATCAGATTTTAACCATTATTTTATGTTGCATCTTCACATTAAAATTGCAGAATTTCTAAAAGTTTCACCAACAGCAGGGCAATACTTGACATGACGACATCATATCAACATCACAACCAAAAATGACTGGATGCCTAATCAAGTCACACACACACACAGATCCAAAACTATGCCAATTAACACTATATATGGTTGATATAACTGTCTCGGTCATCAGATCCTTCCATTTGTTTCCCAACTTCAGCCATGTGTTTAAAAGAATTTAACAAAACTAGCTCTTAAAGAAATATTTCCAAACATTAGCCATTTATTTGCCGACCAACTCCAGCTTAAATAGAAAAAAAATACTTAGATCAAAGTTATTTAAAAATACCGATTAAATTGCAGTCAAACATATATATATACATATATATATATATATATATATATATATATATATATATATATATAATTTAAGACCAGAATTGATTTTGTACAATAAATTTAGAATACCTTATCATTACTCAGCCATTTCACATACTCGACCAACCCACCAGCATAGCAATACTCATTAGATTGTGCCTTCTTTGGGTCAGCATCCTCTTTGGTCAGAGTGATTGCCAGCTGTAAAAAGAGGCCATGAACTCAGACCTTACCAAAACAGAAAGAATGAATAAACATCATAGCTAGTTTTGACAAACCATGCAATATAACAGAAACATGCACACATTGATTAATAAGAATAAGTTCACCGTTGTAGGCCCCTTACCAATTAGAAAAAGCATGTCATACCATACATTAACATTTACTACCAAGGGTCGCCAATTACACAAAAATATAGATGTTTATCAGTAGTACTTTGAGAACGAAGACATCATCTCAATGTGGTCTATAAATTTACCAAAATGCCATCAGTTCATCCATAAACCCATCAATGGTGCATAGGTGCACATCAAAGTGTCTACATACTCACAAGATCTCCAGCCAGTGAAGGTCTGGCTATAAATATGCTAGGCTTTGTAAATGGTTAGGATACTTTCAGCAAAAGAACTTGCCACTTGGTATGCCAAATGTTTAACAAAGTTACAAAACAAATATCAGAACTTGCCACTTGGTGGCCAGAGTGTTTAATCCCAAACCTGCACCCAAAAACCTAAAGCTAAAAAAGAAGCAGAGAGAAAAAGAGCACTCATTGATCTTGACACTACAATCCAGCAACTGGCAGCTACAGCCATCTTGTCACTAAAAAAACATTATGCAGATGATCCTTGTAAAAAAGACAACCAATTTAGGTAAGGGAAAGGCTTAGAGTAAATTTGGCACCTAGATGAAAAAGGCATTGCAATCTTATTGAGTTAACAAGCCATTCACTTTGCTTTCTTCCCTGTAGTGTTATATGATTAACCCTCCAACAGATGCTAAGTGCCATGGTTGTACATTTTGGTAACTCGAGAAAAAAAATTGGTCATCGACCCACCAGTCGTAAGATAACTTTTTCACTACCCCATCTGCAGCTTTTTCTCACCAACCATTTTTCATGAAACAAATTATTACACTAAAAAGATAAATCTTAAAAGGAAACTAAATATTGGTTTTCTCACCCATTTTCTTGTAGCGGCAGACAAAGATAATATCTAGCAAGAAGAAGGTGGAAAGAAAAGGAATCAAGAGGAAATGTTGGAAGCCCATGCATGAAATATGCTCTGATTTTCTAGCACAAACTACCATCAAGTACAGTCAAGCCTTAGAAACAGAAAAATGTATACATGTAGTTTATGACTTTATGTGCATCTCTCACATGCAACTATGAATTACTCTACATTCTACAATCTACATTTAATTTGGCAATTAATATGATATGAATCAACTGTAAGGTACTGAAAATACATTTATTTCTTGAAAGGATACCTAGTTATACAATGAGAACAGACTAGTGACTTGTTTTGGAGACTGATAAAAATAATATATGTAATAAAATAAGAAAATTTGCAGGAATTGAAGGCATAAACACATATGCACTCGTGGTATTAGAATAATTAAATTGCATAAAGAGTGAGAAGGGCCACTCGGATCAATATTGTAAGGAACCATCATAATAGAAAATAGCATAATGGAAAAGCATACCCCCGGATTCAAGAAAGCAAGTTCTCTGATACGTCCAGCAATGGTGTTGTAGTCAAATTGGACATCAGTAGTAAATACTGCAAAAAAAGAAAAGCATTATATAATCAACTAGTAAAGTATTAAAAAACTTTCCCAAATAAATACTTCACAACAAAATCCATCAAATTTAAAGCACATCAAGAAGTACATCCACACTGATGGGCATCCAACTTTTGGCAGCTTACATGACCACTGATAAATTGTCACAGTGACTCAGACAAGATCATGGGACATAGATAGCACGATATGTGATGCAAACATGACAATTTTATGGAAAGTAGAAGACACAGGCATTTATGTGATTAATCATTTAGGTATGTATGTATGTATGTATGTAATATGACATTTGAGGCTCCATATTCTTACTGCACACCTACCAAGTTAAGATCAAGATCACTAATGCAACTGCACTCATATCCATGACAAAAAATTAGAAAGAAAACAACTCAAATACTTAACAAATGAAGTTCATACTAAAACACTCGTGAAGTTAAAGAACCATATTCTACACAAATATGATGAAATTCATTGAAGTGTCATGACACATTTGGGGTACATGTTATGTTATGTCAACATGAAATGCGTGCTGGGTGAAGTGTCCGTGTGACATAGCCAACAAATTCATGCAGGGAAAAAGGAAAAACCTTCTTTGTCTGGCCAAAACCTAATGTGTGTTCCTTGACGAGTAATTGATCCAGACGGGAGCTGAAGAGAGGTGAGAGCTGTTATTGGCCTTCCACGTGAATAAGTCTGCTGATATTCTTTACCATCACGCCAAACTGTAACCTCTAATGCCTAACAAGAAGAGCCCAAAATGAAAACTGTAAGAGAACATAAGCTTGCTTTGTAACATCTAAACCACTACCATCAAAGAACTAATGTGCGCATTTTGTAGTGTAAGCATTGTACCTATCATGTCAAAATTGGCCAATATTGAAATGTCTTCAAGAAACAATGAGGCTTTAAAAGATCATCATTGATAGAGGATACCATTTAAATCTGTTGATTAGATCTATGTTTGAGACATGAGTAGGTGTGGATGTAAGGTTTAAGATAGAATGGAAAAAAAGAATAGTAGAGATAGATTGAAAGAAAGAAAAGGAAAAGAAAATCACCTAAGAAAACAAAGAGGATGAAGACCAAGGAATCACATTGGAGAGGAAGAGCAACCCACTGGTTTCTTCTATGTGGGTCTGTCAATTGTATTGGATATTGATACTAGGGTTGCATGCACATAACCAAAATACCCATACAAAGTCTATATTTACAACATATGAAAAAATCATATGTGTAATTAAAAAATTGCCCCTAATGCCATTTCCTATGATCCTACCAATGACTTCCTCAATTTTCCTATCAAGCAAGAGCCTCAAAAAGCCCCAACGGGGTTGGCGTAGTGGGGTGGAGCCTTGGTTGCTAGACGGGCAGTCAAGGTTCGATTCCCATGGGTGTCTCCCCTCTGCGCAAGGCAATGTGTAGCATAGGCCCCAGGAGAGGGGTCCTAGCCTCGGAATTTTACGCTGCCGGCACGATAACCGTAGGTATGGCAGGCTGAGCCAGCGCAACCAGATCTTCGCACCGGGTGTGGTTTCTTCGGGTTATAAATCCAAAAAAAAAAAAGCAAGAGCCTCAAAAAAGAAACTTCTAGTTCATCAGGTTACTGCTTGTTATCTATATCTATTGCATGATTAGCAAAATCATTGCAAGTGATCAAAGGCTACCGTCTTAGATGATTGATTGTGTGTATTTTGTAGTTTTATGTAATGATATTTTGTCTTTGCACAGTTCTATCTTGTAGTACATGCTCGGGTTGCATAGGAAAGATGTAAACCAATACATCACAAGACCATCTTATTCCACATCAGTCATAATAACTTTTGCATGGGAACTGTAAGATGCACTATAACTGGTAAACATGAGCAAAAATTTCTAACAACGTAAAAATAAATTATGAAATTAAAATATAGGAAGGAAGAGAACACCTCAGACAAGGCATTAACAACAGACAAGCCAACACCATGCAAACCCCCAGAAACGCTGTAGCCACTACTTGAGCCACCAAATTTGCCTCCAGCATGTAAGACCTGCACAGTTTCAATTAAAGCAAATTAGTTGTTTGTCAACATTAAAAAGAATAATTTGAGAAAACTGTCACCAAACCACATGACAGATCATTAAAACAACAGAAGTAAAGTGTACATCGTGAAACTGTAACTCTGGAAACCAAAAATAATCAAATGAGGAAATATTATTTCAATCAGCGACACAGCCACAACTTACTCAATTCTCAGAGCTTATCTGAGGACATATCTAATAGATTTCAGCTTTCACAACTCAAGTGATTGCACCTAACTATTGATGCAAAAAAGTAGGTAACATATCTAGAGTATCGTTAACAATGTTCTTTACAGTTTGGTGATAAACGAAAATGATTGATAAACACAGTTCCTGACAGAGAGGGAAAAGAAAATACCCAGTCCATTAAAAAGGGACTCAATCCATAAAAATAGTTGTCTAAGGGCATGTTTGTTTCACTCTATGTCACCTGGGTACGGGTGCGGGTGTGGAGGGTACGACACAGCGACACAGCGATTCCAAAAAATATGTAGGTACGGGGACACGGCTATATATATATATATATATATATATATATATATATATATATATATATATATATATATATATATATATATATAATATAACTAAACAAACGAAAATAATAAAAGCCTCTAAGGGCATACAAAGAACAACACAAGTCCACAAAGAGGTTATACAAGAATCCAATCAATGGTAAACACAAGAGCACAAGTGCATCCACTAAGGGCAATCAATGTTAAATGCTTAAGAAAAAGCATTAAAAACAAGAGAGGATTTAAACCCCTTTTTATAGACTACATGAGAGCCATATAACCATTGGGATGCTCCCTCTCACGGGCAAAGAATTTTGCAACCCCGTGACGTGCCAGACTACCCAGTCTGGCCAGCCCAATGGCCAAAGGCCGCGCACCAACACTTTTCCATGTGCTGAATCATTTTCATTGGCCCTGCGCACCACCTCGTGCATAGCTGCCTAGCGAAAGCTGATGAAGTGCATATTCAAATGTGAATTTCATCTAGTCTATGCCGCTTAGTGCATAGTCGTCTCATACCAGCTATCACTTACGAAAGGGGCACAAACTTGCCTTAGCCTTGCGAGCCATGAAGCGTATAGCGGCTCCTGGCTCCATGTGCACGACACAGCAAAACCTCGTCATTGAAGGAACAAGACCTTGTGGCCCCCAGTCTAAAGACTGGTTGATGATTGAACACCATAGCGAAAAGCACCACCTAGACTCATTCGTCTGCGCCTAGGCATTCACTCGACTAGCCCCGAGTCATCATACTCGGTTGGAACCACCTAAGGTAATCCCTGGGGGAATTAGCTCTAACCCACACGCACCCCCTTGCGTCCAACCGCTACGCGTGGGAAACTCTTGCAAGCCGAGAAGTCATTAACCAAATCTCCAAAGGCAACATCCTCAGATCCGCTGGCACTGCTTGAGCTCCACGTCTGCGTCGCCACACAACGATGCACTAACGCCGATATCATTGCTTATCGCGTGTGGCGCTATCACCGCATGTCACCGATCAAGCCAACGCATACTCCGCGCTCCTACACTCAATGTGTTTTCCACTCAGTAGATCTCCACAATGCACATGCCCCATTCCGGAGGCTCGGTCCGGGACACTCTCAATGGCTATAAATATAGACGTTGGGGAGATCCCAACAACTATATTGGTCTAAGACCAATATGCCCTTACACAATATGTAAAAGAAAAAATAAAAAGCAAAAATGAAAATCAGACCCTAATGAGCAACACTTATTGCATACATGTAAAATGACTAAAATGCCCCTATAAAGGCAACAACTTATTACAATAGAAAACTATATTCATATATTTTAACACTCTTCCTCAAACTTCCGGTGTAATTACCGAAAATTTGTCAAGTGAATAAAAACAAGGTGAAGGTAAAGCTTTAATGAAGAAGTCAGGTAGCTGGCACTCGAAGGTCTGCTATGGCGACTGAACAATTTCTTTTAAGTATTCTTCTATGACATAATGGCAACTTCGAAGGATCATAAATGGTGGCACTCATATCTTTGAGAAAACTCCTTAGCCAGATAATTTTCATAGTTATTGTCATGGCTCGATATTCAGTTTTTGTTGATGATAACGAGACCTTTTGTTGCTTCTTAGACCTTAAAGATATAATAGAGTCGTTTAAAAATACACAAAAACCGATGGTTGAGACTTTATCACGAGGATTATCTCAATAATCAACATCAGTATACGCAATTAAATTTAAAGATGAGGATGAGGATAAGAAAAACCCTTTAGTCAAAGAATTTTTTATATATTTGATAATCCTCAAAACGACACTCATGCTTGGTAGTTAGCGTAAGTTGAAATTGACTGGCAAAATGCACAACATGAGCAATATTTGGTCTTGTGATGGACAATTAAGTCAAGGATCCAATTAGTTGACGGTATGGAGTTGGATCTTCAAGGAGTGTTCTATCTTCCAATCTTAGTTTTGCATTGATGACCTTCAACGCATCAACTTTCTTATCATCAGAGATTATCGATTTGACAACAATATCTGCAACACTGCAACGAATATATCCTCTAAGTGAGTAAGTCAATTCAAAACATAAAAAAAAATCTTAAAAAACCAAGATCAGACATATCAAAATTCCTTTTAAGAATTATTTTGATTTCATCAACTCTCTCTTTGTCACTTCATGTAATAATCATATCATCCACATATAATAGAAGAATAACAATGACAGCACCTATATCTTTGACAAAAAAAGCAGTGTCAGTATAGCAAGATCTCAAACCTGGATTTAGCATAACAATATTAAATCTATCATACCAAGCTTTTGAAGCTTATTTAAGCTCATATGGAGCTTTTCTCAAACGAAAAAAATTCTCACTTTCGATCTCAAAACCAGGAGGAGGGTTCGTGTACACTTTCTCGTATAGGTCTCCATTCAAAAAAGTATTTTTGACATCAAATTGGTAAATAGACGAATTTCGCATGTTTTAGCTTTTTCTAGTGTTACTAATTCTAGGTGCATCGAATCTACCCGTTTTGGACAAGTCTTTAGCATCCTCGTAGGATGAAGGTTCATAAAATGAATAAATTGACATAAGACATGTCTTAAATCTAGGTGAAAAGGAATCATAAGACATAAATTTATTAGAAGCTCTCGAGATCCTATTGGATTTTATAATACTAGATTCTTCATATGATTGGTTTTGTAAATACCCAAGGTTGTTAAATGCGATGAGGAGAAGCGAGGCGTTGAGCATGTTATGAAGCGAGGCGTAAGCCTCGAGGCGTTGAAGCGTAAGCTTCATGATCAAAATAATAAAATATATAATATTAAAGAGGACACTGATTTTTCATTTTTAATTAATAAAACTTATTTTTGATATTTGATAGATAAACTTACATTTTTAGTGAAACACTATTAAAAGGCATCAAAATCATATTAAATATTAAAGTAATGTTTTAAATTTTGAGCTTATGAAGCCGAACCGTTTATCTAATCGGATCCGTTTGCAATTTTGAAATTTTCCCACTTCTGTAAATTTAATTTTTGGATAAGCACACGCAAAGACTTCACAAATTCATATTTAATATTCAGAAACTAAATGATGGAACTGATTCTGATTAAATTTAGGATTCTCATGTAAATGCAAATCAGATTCTACAATTTCTGAAATAAATAGATTGAGGCACATGAACAACACCGAAACAAGTTTGTGTTCGAAATCTGTTTCACAAGAAAAAGATATTGGAAAGTACAATCATATTTAATGCAAAATATGAAAAATATTTATAAACAAACATTGTGATAAATGCATCAGCAACTTGCAGGACAGTAGACACTTTCAGTGAAATAACCTTCATTAAACCGTCATGGTGCAGGCGGGTGCGCTCATTAAAACATCGCACGTGACCCAACTACAAAAAAAAACTCCATTAAGCCACACTCTAAACTAACCTTACGCTTCAGGTATTGAGGGTGTGCCTCAGTACCTTGAGCGTGCGCCTCGCCTCTGAGACGTACGCTTCAGGTACTGAGGCGTACGCCTCTCACAACACTGTAAATACCTATCAAGTGCACATGGAGAATCCACACCAGTTCTTCTAGAATAAGTTTGAATCTCATGATTCATAACTTTTCCATTAAAGGAGTCACTAGAATCATCAATATGTATAATTTCATCATGATCATTTTCTAATCTCATGAGATGAAGCGGTCATGAAGAGAAACTAGGTGTGGCATCATGTCATATGGGAGGCCAGACAGAAAGTCAAAGACCTTGATAAATATGTTTATCTATTGCCCCAAATGAACTATGTTTTTGAAGTCAATTGATATGTCTGATATGCCCAAGGTAGCAGATGTATCACTCAGAGTTTTTTTATCAGGTTGTGCAATAGGTTGAACCTTAAAATATTATACAATTTATTATTGATAACGCAGCAAATTATAGGGCAGCGGATAAAGAATTGGCAGAAAATTTTGGGTCATTCTTTTGGACCTTGTCTATTGCCCAATGTATAAACCGCATGATTGAGGACATTGACAGCATGGATGAGGTACAACAGACAGTTGAATGTTGTTGAGAAATTACTAAATTTATTTACAATCATAAATGGGTTTTGATCCTAATGATGAAGTACACTAGTGGTGTTGAGTTGATTCATATTGCAGTTACTAGATTTGCTACGAATTTTTTGACAGTGCAAAGTCTAATAAAGCATAGAGTTGCACTAAAAAAATGTTTTCATCAAATGAGTAAAATGCATATGGAAATTGTAGATATAATATTTAGAAGTGAATTATGAGATTCATGCATGAAATTGTTGAGAATAACTATACCTTTGGTGAAGGTGCTTCGATTGGTTGACAGTAAAAACATACCAGCTATAGGTTATCTCTATGAGGCTATGGATAAAGCAAAAGAGGTCATTAGAGATAATTTGAAGGAGAAAAAATTTTGTGCATACATATATGGAACATCATTGATCATAGGTGGACTGAGCAACTTCATCAACATCTTCATGCTGCAACATATAATTTAAAACATGCATTTAGATAATCCACTACATTTAAAATGGACAGGAAAATCAACAAGTGACTTTTGGCTTGCATCGAAAGGTTGAACCCTAATTATAGGGTTCAAGATCAAATTCATGAGGAAATTGACACCTATGATAATGCATTGTATGATATGGGTGTTAAAATATTGTGTACATATTCATTGATATACGTAATATCAGGGGTATTTTGGTCATTTCATATAATGTATTTTAGTATAATCGATTAGGAACTGAAAAGTCTTTTTCTTTTATTTATTTATTATTATTTTTAATTGTTAAAGTCAATATGACTGTTGGGTGGTAAGTCCAACTAGTCGTTGGACCGCCTACCTTTATGTAATGTGAGGCTCTATAAATAGAGCCTCACCTCCCCTTGTATTTGGAGGCTTTACAAAAGCATTTGGTGTGTATTAATACAATATCTTTTTTGTTATGCTCTTGTGAGCTTTATGCTTTTGTGATCTTGTGGGTTTCATATTTTTGTGCATCTCTTTTATGAGATTGTTATCGATCCATTAGAGACCATATTATATTTGTGCACTTGTGTAGCCCTTTGTTGGCATTATATTTGTGCACTATTGTTTCGTTACATAGCTTGGCTCTTGAAGTAGCGAAAGTTATCCTAGGATTATCCTACTTGTGGTGGTGATCTTCAATCTTTAGTCATCATCCAATCCTTCTACACAAGAATTCTTCATTATGAGAGAGATATTTTGCCTCCATCATCTCCTACAAGCTCAATGAAAACAATTATTTAATGTGGACAACCGCTATGGAGAATCAAATCAAAGGTAAAAAGCTATGGGGTTTTGTTCGTGAAACCACTAATGAACCTCAACTCAAATTGACAAGAAGAGAATGAGATCAAATCAAAGCTCTATCTGAATAAAAAAAGAGAGTTTTGCAACAATATCAAAACAAGTTGGAAGATTGAAAAGCTAGCAATGCTCAAATTCTCTCATGCTTCATGAATACCATGGAGTTCAAAATCGCTACCAACATCATCGAGTTTAAAAGGGTATGTGATGCATGGATTTTTCTAAAGAGTACCTTCATCCAAAAAAGATATGGCTAGGCTATATTATCTTCAAGACAATGCATATAATACCAAACAAAGAGATAAAAGTGTAAGAGATTTTTATGGTACTTTATCTCCTATTTGAAATGAACTAGCCATGTTAGAACCAAAATGAGAGGGTTTGGCTATTGAAATGAGAAGATCAAAATTAAAAAGAGAAAATCTTTTCTCTTTTCTTTATGGTCTCCGACCGAAATTTGAGCAAGTTAGGTCCTCCTTGCTTCATAGGACTTTGACTCCTTCTATAAGTGAGGCTCTTGCTCAAATTTGTCAAGAGGAAACAAGACTTGGAATGTACAAGTCTAATGATGAAGTTCTTATCGTATCAAGACCCAAAAATTTTGTAAAAACATATAAAGCACCTCACTTTGAAAGAAAATTCAATGAAGAATGGCATAACGAAGGAGGATACAAAGGTAAAATCATTTGTCATCATGGTAAGGAACCGGGGCATATAAGACCGGATTGTCCCAAGTTTAAGAAAGTGGATGTCATAAGTGAAGAACCTCAAGAATCAAAGAAATGAAGCAACTTCAATGATTTGACCATTGCCCAAACAGCAGAGGTCGTCTCACAAATTCTTAAAGCCACTCCTACATTCAGCGGCGACATCTCCTCCTCTTCTCCTCCAAGTAAGTCTTCTTGGATTTTGGATTTAGAAGCCTCTTTTCACATGACTCATAATGAGTCTCTATTATCCGATTGCACTAATTCATATTTTTCATGTCTATCAATCATCGATGCGACTTTTTTAAAAGTATAGGAAACTTCAACAATATCTCAAAAAACTTTTTTGTTGCAAATGTGAAGGTTATTCCAAAATTAGACTTAAATCTTTTTTCAGTTTCTCAAATTTACGATAATGGGTGTAAAGTATTCTTCTCATCTAAGGCTTGTTGGTTGCAGGATCTCCCGTCAGAGAAGCTGATTGGGCAAGGCCATAGAAGAGGAGATATTTACTATATTGATTCCTTATGTTTACCCAAAAACTCTATTTGTAATCATATCAAAGACATTAAATTAGATCTTTGGCATAAAAGATTAGGACACCCAAATATATCTAAATTATCGCATTTTTCATTTTTGAAAAAAAATTGTAAAGATAAAGATTTTGTATGTGAAGATTGTATAGTTGGAAAAATGCAAATGATGCCTTTTGGATCTAGAACCTCCTTGTCTAATGAAATTTTTGAATTAGTGCATTCGGATGTATGGGGTCCCGCTCCCGTTATGTCAAAAGGTGGTTATTCATATTATGTTACATTCGTAGATGATTTCAGTAGACATACTTGGATATACTTAAACTCAAATCCGAAGTCTTTTCGTGTTTTAAAAACTTTCATAATCTTGTTGTCATATGCAAAATAGAGGACCTAACTAGCTCAAACTCGGGTTTTAACCCAAATAAGAACATAAAGAGTTCATTTTCCAATTGCTTTCGCCTCATTTCAAGATCAGGTCCTTCCCATTGAGGCTCAAGCATGAAAAACTCATCCCAAAGAGAAGAGGGAGAGTATCAAAGTAATCTCTCACACTCTTATCTCCTTGTCTTGTTGTTTGAACTTTTTCTTGAAGGAAATATTGTCTTGTCAAGTCTTTTTAAAGGAACATATTCCTTAAAAAGACCTAAGCATCACAAGCTTTCTTAAATTTAACAATGTTGGAGGCTATCTTAAGTTTCATGCTATTTAGGAACCAAAATAGGATTTGAGCGTTCTTAACCTCCCAATCCTCCACCTTAATATGATATTTGTTCAAGTCTTTTTTTCTTTCATCATCAAGGGTTTTAATTTGGTCTCCATCTTTTTTGGTAAGTATGAGTTGTGGCTCACATGTAGTTCCACTCACATACCCCATAGTGTTTTACCTTTAAGATGGTTTTCCATGGCGTTGACCCACATTAGATAGTTAGAATCATTGACTTTGAATGTGACCACCGTCATGGGTTCTTTTTTACCCATCTTATAGAGAAAAAGATGGAAGATAGTAGACGATAAGTGGAGGAGAGAGAAAAGAGAAGAAGATAGTTGGAGAAGAATGTTGATGGCGAGCTTTCCAAAGCAAGAGAGTCTCCAATCATGTGATCCTCCTACAAGAAAACTTGTTTACAGCACTCTTTCACATTAAGAACACTAAGGTTCTTTAATCACAAACACGAACTTGAATCAACATGTTCCAAGAGCCCAAGGCCCTGTATAAGCAGAAATAATAAAAGCCTCTAAGGGCATACCAAGAGCACAAAGAACAACACAAGTCCACAAAGGGGCAATACAAGAAGCCAATCAATGGCAAACACAAGAGCACAACAAGTGCATGCAATAGCCACTAAGGAAAATCACAAGAACATAAAAAAAAATAGAATCTTTACTAATGTTAAATGCTTAAGAAAAAGCATTAGAAACAAGAGGGGATCTAAACCCCTTTTATAGACTACATGAGAGCCATATAGCCATTGGCCCTTGGGATGCTCCCATCGGCTATAAATATAGTGGTTGGGGATATCCCATAGACTACATTGGTCTAAGACCAATATGCCCAAAAAACTATTACAATAGAAAACTATATATATATAATATATATCGCATAAATACAAAATAATTTCAAAATAAACTGAATATAATCTAAATATATGTTATATCTAAAATATATATTATATACTAAAAATATAAAGTTATAAACTGAAAATATAATTATAAATTGAATATAAAACTTGTATGTACGGAGGGTAAAATGGTGTGTCCCGGTTTCGATGTGTGTCAACATGGGGACACGCTTGTCGACACAGATACGGAGGGTAAAATGGCGTGTCCTGGTAGGCCGGTACCATAGGTTTCACTTGAAATGGTGGAAAAATGGGTTATCTTTGTATGGAAAAGGACCAATTCCCACCCTACATGCAACAAACCCCAATCATCTGGGTTGCATGTTTTTTGCATTTTTGTTCAAATTGATTTGTCTAATAGTTAACAAACTCTTTCTTTGCTTGTTTATTTGGAATCCAGATAGCTTACATAGACATAAGCCACTTAAGTTTATGTGCATAATAAATATAAGCTCATAAGCCCACATCAAAGAAAGTAATATTTTACAGTGATATTGGTTCCTTTTTTTTCAAATTATTGCACCAACATTGCTGCTTGAAAATGGTTTTAAAAATTATTTATATTGTTTATTTGTTATTTTGAAGCTTTTTATATTTTTAATATTTATTTGAGAAACTTACACTTTATGCCACGTTTCAGAGGTAGGATGTAGTGCCTCACTGGCCTCAATGCTCTTAATAACACTAAATCAACCACATAGTCAAAGGTGCACATATTTGATGTCATATCAAACATTGCAGCAACTAAAAGAGATATAGCTATCCAAAATTGAAAAAGAAATATTTCCACAATCTTACTGTCAATACGGTCTCCAAGGCAGACTTCTTTGTGGTAGCATGTAATTCTGTAGGAATCTGCAGATAGACAAGAAATTTAGTTCATGCAACAGCAACCTGGGACACAAGAAACTTCACAGGCTTCAATCAGTAACTAAAAAAAATATAGTTCTAGCTATTGCATCTAGAAAGTTGCAAGGGGCAATCTCCTGTTGATTCATACAAAGGAGAAAAAGGGCTTCACATTGCTATCCACCCTACTTATCAATTTATAAGAAAATTGTAAATAATACAAAAAAAAACACACACACATTATACACAGAAGCATAGTCACCAATAAGGGCAGATATTGTAGAATTTGAATTGCTTAATTGGAATGTCATGGCGTAAATTACTCGTTTGAACATGCATCACCACTACAAGATTCCAGCACCATTGCTGAAGTCACAGAGAAAACAATGATCCCTTCATTACAATACAGAATGCGGAATAGGAATTGGCAAGAAGGGCAAGGAAAAAGAATATGAAGAAAAAACAGGACAGACATGATAGTCTGACCATTTGCACTTCAAAGTAGGAAAATATGAGGTATGAAGCCTTGAATCACTAATCAATTCTTATAAACTAGTGGCATGTTGGACTGGAAGAGAACCCAAAGTCCAAGTTCCCATCATATCACGCTGGTACAAACTACAAACAAGAGGAGCATATTTGAAGCAAGCAAAAAATGGTGAAGGATAATTGGAAGAACAAACTTTTGTGATTTCAAAACTAGGAAGAGACGGTTTCCTATATATACTTTTCACTCACCCCTAAGATATCATTTCCTTAATAAGAAGTCTATGAAAGTGGTTGCCTTTATTTTGCAATGGGACAGGAAGCTAACCACAGAACATTCACATTATCTGGCCATAAGATAGATAGGTGTGAGATACATAAATTCCAAAAGTTCTCTAATGGAATTGGTAGCACGCCCCCCACCCAAAAAAAACTGATGAAAAAAGTCTGTTTGATGAAGCAGAAAACACTGACAAGTGGCGACCCTTTCATACTTCAAGACAGATATACAAGTCAGAGTAGAAAAGAGCAATAGAGAAAAATAGATCACACATATCTTCCTTATGCTTCCTTAGGTCGCAAATATATTCCAGAGGGTTAAGCCCTTACCCCACGCCCATTATCAGTGATGCTCACAGAGTTATCTGCATGAAACAAAACATCTATTTTCGAAGCAAATCCTGCCTGGGCTTCATCAATAGCATTGTCCAATATTTCATAAACCTACATACAGATACAAGCATGAGATATAGAAGTTAACTAAACATGTTTTTGGGACCTGGAGAGAGAGAGAGAGAGAGACCAAGTGATGCAGCCCACGTGATCCAGTGCTTCCAATATACATTCCTGGTCGCTTCCGAACAGGCTCCAAGCCTTCAAGTACCTAGATATTAAATATGAAGATATTGGATCAGCATGAATATTTCCAATAAAGCCTACAGGACATATCATATCCATGTTAGGAATACACTATACAAAAAATGAATAATAAATCTCGAACAGTGCACTTTGTTAAATACGGAGCAATGGAGCTTTTGCATGGACTGATGGATCAAAAGCAGCATCAAGATATCGCTGATATTTTGAAATGTCGTGATATTATCGACAAATTCAGGTCATCGATAAGATAGGCAAAATATAGAGCTATTTTCAAAACATCGTGATATTATCACAATATTTTTGAAGAAAAAATATATTGTTTTTATATATATTTTAAGCCCATTTTTTGTATTTGCTTGTATCTTTTTGTACTTTAGAAACTTTTCAAATCCTTATATTTTTCCAAGAATACATATTATTTTTTTATATTTCTTATTATTTGTATATTTTTAAACTCCCAAGATTTTTCCGAGAAAAACCAATTAATGTAAATCTCTACAAGAAAAACTCTTGCCAAGAAATTACCTTGAACGATATAGGTGATTATGGATATGTATTGAATATCCTTTCCATTGTTATAGTGAAATTTTGAATTGTTAATGGAATATAACAAATGATACAAGAATAGTTGAATATGAATCAGATCCAAGGCAACACGAGCAATGCCTTAAGAAAATCAAACAAATGTTGTTTTCAGAGGTCATCACATACTTTTACAAAAGTAGGCGGTTGGAAGTGTCAAAATTGGACTAGCAGCAGAAATAATGGTTGACAATATCAGAGAGTTAACCCATGACTCTGCCAAGTCATCCTACATCAGGGCCACAATAAGTTCAGAGTCATATGCAACTTGGTTTTATAAAAAACTCAAGCCAAGTTTCATCAGAGACTAGTTTGACTTTGCCAAATCATGAGTAAAGGATGACTCATCCAAGTAATAGTTTTATCAAATTTATACTTTAACTTCCAAGGTTTGAGACATGAAATCAGAAAACCCTGAACTGATTTTGGATATATCCTCTTTAAATAAAGCAACCACTATAGATCCCTTTTCCTCTCCCATTTCAAATTTTGTTCTCTACGTTCTCCATTTATCTTCCCTTTGCTTTGTGGTCACAAGAAAAAATACATTAATAAAACAAGTTCAATAAAAAAGTGAAGTCAAATAAAAAGTACCAATAAGAATGAAGGTGTCTTTCACAGTGTCTCTAAAATAATAAACATCAGCTGCCATACTCAAACGGTACGCATAACCATTATACTAACCTGAATTTGCTCTGAGCCATAGGCTTTTGGTTTCCGAGTCTCTTGAAAAGCTTCCGTAGATACATTCGATGACATAAAAACCCTAGTAGCAATAGCATTTCTTCTTACAAATAAACTCGGAGTCTTTCCATATCCAAATCTAGTCCTGCAATGAAACAAGAAATATTAAAATAACCCATACAAAACCATCATTGGGAACCCGATACGTTCATCAAAGCCGCAACATTAAGGGTTCAAATAGCGCATAAAGGATGAGTTCTACTAGTCTGTGGCAAATAAGAAAATTACGAACATCCAATTTCCACGGAGGAAAACCGCAAACTTAACATATTGGAATCTAAAACCACACAAACCAAGAAAAAAAAAGTTACTCAAAACAAAGGGCATACAAACGATGGATGAATACGGTGTCAAGACACGCAGCATCCACTCAATCGACGAGTAAACCAACGTGATGCTCAAAGTGTTCACGGAGTAAGTAGGAATTTCCATGGCAGAATCGAGTGGAATATCGAATAACCGTATTAACTTGGAAAAAATTCACCCAGTTGATGATTCAACCGTAGTTTCGTTTAGCCGGGCCCGAAACGCCCAATTTGGCGCAGATTGAAGCAAGAGATAAACTCAACTGGTGAAATCCGAAGTGAATTGGTTTTCTTGACCATCAAGATCAACCACAGTAACGAAAAACGCAATACCTACGCGCTCAAAGCATCAAGAAACGCCGAGCCCAATAACCGCCGAAAACGATAAAAAAACGCAGAAAAAAAAAGAGAGATAAGGGTAGGAAGGGAGACAACCTGGTGATGAGAGCGGAGGGGAGAGGGCACGAGCGAAACGAGAGGGAGGCGGACTTGATGAAACGGTGAGCGATGAAGCGAACCGGCAACGGAGGCGGCCTCAGAAGAGCCATCCCTCTCTCTCTCCCCCCCTTCTCTTCTAGCTCTTTCCCACTCTCTGCTAGGGTTAGCGTTAGGGTTTGAGCTCTTGCTCCCTCTCTCTTTCTCTGTGTGGAGTCTGGGACTCTGGAATGCTTCTCTCTATCTGTTTTGGAGGGAAACGGAGAGCTCCCGTTGGAAAACAATACGCTAAGATAAAAACCCCTCGCTTATACACCGCGACCAGAGTACGCTGTCAAATTACTAAAGTACCCTCACGCCGAAGCGCCTCACCATAGGGCTGGAAAAGCTTGGCTGGCTCGCTTCTTCCGGCGAGCCGAGCTCATGCTAAATGAGCCAAGCACGAGCAAGCTCACTCACAAAAATATATATTTTTCAGATGTTGAGAACAATAGAATTTGAAGCTATAACCTATTGAGTCAAGCTCAAACTAGCCCATTTACAAAATAAATAATCCTTTCAAACTTATAAGTAATAGGAGTTGAACTCTAAACTTCACTTCCACCATCTTCATTTTACAATATAAAAATATGTTTATTATTAATAAATAAGTTAAAATGAGACTAACATTGGTTTTTCGTGCTCGAGCTTGTCAATCTTATTTCATGATTTCAAATTACGAGCAGAACCATGAGTGGTGGCTCATCTTGTCTCAGGCCCGTTTCCCGAAAAATTCTGCGATCATTTAAAAATGTTGGTTTTCTTAAAATTCTCAACAAAATATCAGTATATATTTACGAAAATGCATACAAAAACCTTGTTGATTGAACCAAAACGGAATCTAAGGTGTTGGTTTTGGGTCTAGGTCCAAGCGGACCTACCAAAGGTAGAGACCACTGCCAAGACCTATAAGGGTAACATAAGTTCAAGGATACCCGCAGGTCAGATGCAGGACAGATCATAGTAGCATATTTAGATCCAAATCTGGTGTCGAACTGGATAGGATATAGACATGATTCTGAGTCCGACTTGGGCACGTTTGAAAGTGAGAAAATGGTAAGAAAAATGCAATTAGGAACGAAAAAATTACAAGTTTTATAACCCCCCCCCCCCCTCTCTCTCTCTCTCTCTCTCTCTCTCTCTCTCTCTCTCTCTCTCTCGGGGAGAGAGGGCTGATCGACCTCACTTCTCATTTTTTAGTTCTAGAAAGACAATAATGGAGAAAAATTACTGGTAAAACCGACCCCATGTAGTTGGGACAAGACTTGATGATGATGGCGGCTTGACCCACTTATGATAAAAAGATGATATTACGGCTCAACTGAGTCCACGGTTGACTCGATGCATCGAAGTCCAGTTTGATTAACTACGGGCACCTCTGAAAGCTACGGGCACACCCGTGTGCACCAGTTGAGTTTGATCTGGTGTCTTTTATCTCAGCACCCTCACAAATCACAATCACACCCCTGGCCAAACGGGCGACCCATGGTGGTACGGTCAGAATTTTTTTTCACTTTTATTACAATTCATATTCATATTTCGGTGAACGTTTTCTAGTGGATACGTACTAAGATCCACCTCTAACCTAAGTCATGTATACTTGCTAGTTGCTACACTAAAAAAAACTTTGCATTCATTTTTTCTAGCAGTATCCATTGCCACCTTAGGGCACATTTGGAAGAAGAAAAGATCTCACGGAAAAAAAAAATGCTTATGAAAAGTTTTGATATGATTAACTTTTATAAGTGAAAATTTTTAACTTGTGAAATTCTGAATTTTATATTTTTATTTAATTTATTTTTATATTATAAGATTCGGAACCAGGATATACGTAAGAAGCAGAGTCGTACCTGTGTTTCATGGGGCCTGAGGCGGAGGGAAAAAATGGGCCCCCTATTAATAGTGAGTTCTGGGGCAGTGCCTCCGAATCAAAATAACAATAAAATTTGCATTCACGTTAAACAAATATAATATTTCAATTATTTATATTATATTAAATAAAAATATATAAAATATTTATATAAACTACCTAGACAATACTCATTCATCTTAAAAATGGGCCCCTAAAATTTTTTTGGGGGGGCCCTGAGGCCCAAGCCTCATTGGCCTCTTTACAGGTCCGGCTCTGGTAAGAAGGTAGGCGTTGCACCCATTGAAAATAAGATGAGAGAGAATCGTTTACGCTGATTTGGACATATTCGGCGAAGGCCTAATGATGCTCCAGTTAGAAGGATGAAGAAATGAGAAAATATATTAGTTGAAAGAGGTCGGGATAGGCCTGGGAAGACTTGGATGGAGATGATAGCAAAGGATATGAATGCTTTGAACCTCACCGAGGACATGGCATTGAATATAAATGATTGGAGGAGAAGGATTCATGTGAAAGACCCAAAATGATTTTCTTTTTTGGTTCATATCACCGACCCCAATTGTTTTGGGATGAAGGCATTGTTGTTGTTGTTGTTGTTGTTGTTGTTTTGATATTATAAGTACAATACTTGTAATATTTTTAAATTTTAAAAGAAATAACATTGTTTTAAGGCTAAAAATATTGTTTGAGATTAAGATAAAAATTAATTTATAATTCAAAATTTTATTAGGATTTAGAATCAATTTTCAATAGAAAATTTATTTTAAATTAGGGTTTTGATTTTTTATCAGGTTTGGATTTGAATTTGGATTTAATAAATATTTTTAAAATATTATAATTAAATTTAAGTTTGATTCAAATCTAAAATAGGATTTAATCAAATATTAAATTAAGGTTAAAAAATACAATAAATTATATTTTTATTGAAATTAAATTTAGTTTAGAAGTAATACATGTAATTCTTTAAGGAATTTTTAATAAATAAATAATAACTTTTATGAGAAAAAGTGTAAAAATAAAAAATAGCCTAAGAGGAATTATAATAAATATAGTATGAAAACTTAAAATTGATTCGAGCTAATTTTTTATGAAATTTGCATTCAGAATGTAATTATGAAAAAATAAGAATTTAATAAAATAACTGCTAAATTTTACCAAAATAAAGTCAAATAGGATTTCAGGCGAATTTATGATAACTCGATAGGTATATAATGTAAATTCAATAAATTTGAATTTATTTTCATGGGTTTAAAATCTAATCTACAAACAAAATAAAATACTCAAAACAACACTAGGTCCTGCCGACCCTGGTAGAGATCACTTTAGAACTTTATTTTTAAAAAAAAAATATTTTAAAAAATAAATTAAATAGTCTAGATAATGATAGTTTGTGTTGAAAATAGAGCATATAGGAATTAGACAAAAAAATTTAAGTGTAAGAAATAACCCTACATGCCCAAGGGTTGCAATGACCCTATTGAGTTTTGATTTTTCAAAAATTATTTTTGAAAAAATTAAATAAACCTTTTAAAGAATATTTAAAATAAATAATTTTAATACATAAAAAATTGAAATTTTATAGATAAAATCTATTTACATTAACATTTATATCAATTTAAGGATAGATTAGATCAGATATAACTCAAGATATTTTGAAACATATATTATTTGATTTGTCCCATAGGGTCGAACGCTCTGAAAAATGTTATTATTGTTTTGACCAACAAATTTTAGCTGATAAGTGACTTATCTATTAAATCAGAGTTGACCTTAATGTTTCTTATTTTAATGACATCAAAATTGATTATTTACACACCTAATTTGGTGTTGATTTAAATATTTTATTATTAACTTAAGTTAATGCTTAATTGTAGGTCAAAAATTAACGTTATTCAACATCGACTAAATTTTTTTACCGATCCGTGTGTATGATTAAATTTAAGACCACTACAATGATCTACATTTAAAGAGTTATCAAATTGATTATTTAAATATCGAATTCTGATAAGATTTTGGGTCTGTAGCCCTCTCAAAAGGTTAACATGTCACTATAGCCTAAGACAGGGTAAAAAGTTTCAACTTTTTTTTTATAGCTTACATAATTTTAAAATGTAATAAATTAAGACCCATAATTTACTTATTTATTTTATTAATAAATAAAATTAATAGATATTAACATTTTATATTAGAGTTGAGACTCTTGTATGTGTTCATCTATAAATAGAGACCCTCATAGAGAGGATTAACAAGGTTAGTTCTCTATATTTCTTCTATTATTTTTTCTTCTTCCTTTTTCCTATTCATTTTTTTCTTTCTCATTTTTCCTTTCTTCCTTCTTAGAGCTTTTTCAGCAGTCATTGAAGCAACTCTAAGGTTTTAATATATAAGACAAAGGTTGGTCTACGTTTGAGAACCCGATTAAGGTATGGAGTTATATATTTTACATATAATTCAAAATTTATGAGTATAAATTCCTTCAACTTTTCATAAGTATAGACCCTAAATCATGTCTTCCACACATGGGTTTTGTTTATGGTTGTCGAATCATGTGGTTGGAAGGGGTTTTCGAAAGAAAACCCCTCTAAAAATAATTTTCTATCAAACTGATTTTCATAAAAAATAAAATCATAAAAACTATAAAAGGTGCATGTTCTTTGTTTTTTTTTAAATATCTTTTTATTTAGGTTAGTATATTATTATAATATTAATGTTTTATAAAAAATTAAAGGATTTTTATGGTCATTCTCATAAGAAATCATGTGTTTTATATTTCAGGTTTCTTAGAAAAGTTTTTTGTATTGTATTTTTGACATGACACTTGACCGGTGAATCGCTCGTATCTTCATCATCTAGAGAAGTTTTAATGAGCGATTTATTGTGTTGGAAAGCTAACAAAATTTTGCACATACTGTAAAATTTTGGACTCTGTTCATGAACTAAGCACGGATCTATTAGTCAAAATAAAAAAGTATAGGTTTGCACTGAAACGTTTGTATATCACTTGTACGGATGAGTTTTTATAAATAGTTTATGGCATCAAAAAGCTAACAAAAATTTCTATGATCTAAAAACATTTTAAGTCTGCCCACAGTACAAAAAACTTTTGATAGCATTTGTAACAGTCAGACAGAGTTGGGGTTTTCGCATAATCCAAAACTTTTTGTTAAGAACCTACTCTCAATATAGGGTTTGGATCGTTCTTGTTTAAGAAAAAATATTTGAGCATATAGGGTAGATTATTTTATCTTTAGCATGATTAAACAACATGTTAATGTATAAAGAATCTATATTTTCATGATTGCTTAAGGTTTATTATGATTCATGCATAGATGTAATCTTATTCGAGTTATTTCTTTATGTTTTACGATTCTTGAATGTTACATGTTATTGTTTTAGCAAGGTTTGCATGGATATGAGCAAATATTCATTGTATGATAATGTAAATATATTTAGATCATAAAAAATCATGATTAGTATGGATCTTTATCTTGAGCCTTGTTCTGTCTTGATGAATCTTGCATGAGTTTGAATCTTGTTCTTTTTTGTCATCATTTTTTATCTCAACTTATTTAAAAAAAAATCAATATCTCAATATTAATGAAGCCAATAAATTCAAATAAAAGTACTGAAATGTTCTACATATCCAGGGCTTGAATTTAGAGTTTTATTTTGCTTCGTTTGGTTCAGTATTAAGGCAAAATATCATTTGTAATAGAGCATAATTTTTCTGCCATGTCTGAAGGACTGTTCTGACCTACAATTTTGAGGGTTATAAAGACCCAACCAAGACTGATCAAAATAAATCAAAACAAAATTTGGGTGATTCTTAACTTATATAAGATGATCCTCTAAAAAGGGTTTTGTGAAAAAATTTATCTGAAAGTCTGGAGAAATTCCCCAACCTAAAAAATAATTTATGTAGAAAACAAGGAATATCTTATATTTTTTCTGAATAGGGTTTAGTACTGAAATTTTCCTGATTTATTTTTAGTTTTGTTTTGGATCGTCTTCTTGAGACATATATGTATTTACAAAAAAATTAAGATAGTGCAATTTATTTTCTGTAATTCCCAGTGGATTTTCCAAAACCGGGTTAATAAAATTCCAAAGGTGCAAATTGTTATATCTATGATTTTCTTATTGAAATTGATGCTATGCATGCAAAAATATGAAAGCTTGTAATGATGATTATGTGCACTTGTTTACTGGTTTAAGAAGTTTGAATCATTGATTAGATGTCTATTCAAAACTTGCAATCAGTGGTCCTAAAATGGTCGAGTATGCTTTCATGAATTTTGTTATGTTACTGCATTAAAGAAATGAATGCAAATAAGTGAAACCATAACACTAAATCATTAGCTTACTAAGAGAGGGTAAGCGGTACATGTTTGGCTTCGTGGAAAATTGTTTTGAGCACAAAAAGTTGCTCCTTCTTCACTCACGAAGACAGGAAAAAACTCTGCATAGGCTGCAACGTAGATAGTATAAAACTCATGAGGGAAATATGATGCATCGAGATAAGTGTTGTTGGGAGTCTCTCTCGCTCTTGTTGTCTCGCACATAGACCGGTGAAAGTATACTCGGCCAGGCCAAAATCACCTTCGTATGAAAACACTCATGCCCCATGTCCTTCACCAGATAACTCCTTGTGTTAATACTCACAGGGCTAACACGTAAAACCTAATTGTATGTCTCTTAGATGGGCATGACATTCATCATATAAGAAAGAAAAGATAATCAAAGATAATAATTGATTCAAGCATAAGAAGAGCTTTTGCATTGGTAAGTTTATACATTTTTATTTGTTTATGCTTTTTTAATAGAATGAATGATGAATAAATGTTAACTGTTGTAATTGTCTGCTTACTTGAGATATTTACAATACTTGTTTAATATTAGCATATTTAAATTATAAATACATGAAAGTCCAAAAAGATTTATACTTATGGATTCTAGATTACTTGTTTAGTATAGCTCGACAATACTGAGACATGTTTGTCTGACCCTATGCATTTATAATATTTTTCAGGAAGTGATTGAATTCATATGCGATAGCTGGAGGTTGCGATGGGAACCAAGCCACACATTTCTCGAACCTCCATAGTTAATGAATAAGAGCATATTAGTTGCTTAAGGCTCTTATGTATAAATTGATTTAATTTTTTATTTTTATTATTAAAGATGGACATGTGAAATCGCTTATTTCAATTATGAATATTTAAAATTTATAAATTCAAATGCTTGTTTGAATGTAAATGTAAAGGAAAGGTAACGTGCCAGCTTTTACTCCTAATTGATTTTACTCTCCTGCAATTTTATAAAGAAGATTTTAAAAGTATTAAAAAATTCATATTTTTTGGGACTTAAAATTTGAAGTGTTATAATAAGAATTGATTTATGAACTATATTAAAAAATAACCTATAAATGGGTTTGGGCCAAGCTGAACTTACCCGCTAAACATTGGTTCATTGGGCAATAGGCTGCACTTAAAACCCAAGCCCATTAAGAACCAAGCCAAAACCCGGCCAGTTAGTAAATGGGACAAGCCATCTTCATGTCAGGCCACACTTAGCATTGACTTGGATGGAGGCCGATCTAGGTGGACATTGGTCCTACATCCAGATTTGCTTCATAGATGGATATATACCCAATCAACATCTTTGATGTATAATTAGTTTGGTACGGATGGAACCTATGAACTTTGGTATGGGTGAATTACTTGTGCTTGCCTTGCAAATGGGCACATGCATTGGATCATTGCCAAACGATGCACATGGAACTCATGAACTGGTCTATATACGGAGGGATGTTGAAGGTTTGAAACTTATCTGATATATATATTTTTAATGATGAGCAACCCTCATCGAAGCAAGGAAAACCCTGAGTGGGGCCCTATGACCACCTAGCCTCATACCTCTGAAAGCTACAAACACACCTGATGCCAATGAGGTTTGATCTAGTGTCTTCATTTCAGCACCCTCACAACCACCCCATTGGCCTTGTCGGCAAGGGAAGTCAGCAAAATAGATATGTAATTTCGGAAAATGGATTGGCATTGAGGACTGGGCACGGGAGTCCCTACTTTGAATCCGTGCAAACTGCTCGAGCTTCTCTTGCAACAAGAACGGCCACTGCATGTCGATTGGGGGATAGATCGGGAACGGCCCTCACCGGGCCTTCCCCAGTCATTGAACAACCAACTCATAACTGGTACATACAAGGAGAATATGACTGTTTAGTTAAAACAAAGCATTGTGATTATCCCTCCTGAACTTATATGGTATTCAACCCAATTAGACTCCATTTTGGATTTTGTAAGCCAATACCATATCTGATTATGGTTGGATACATATACATTTTGAATTTTTGCTACTGAATATGATAAATATTTAGATTCCATGGATATTAAATCTGGATAACACATGACTTGTGTTGTATTTCTAACAAAATATGGACAGTTTTAAGCAGATATAGATCAAAATCAAACTAACAAAACAGTGTTTGATTCCTAATCAAATAATATAGTAACTCAACCTGACGTATCATATTCATCATGAAAATCAATAGATTTTATCCACTTTCAGCTCATCCATGCTCGGGGCAGAGAGGACACTCGCCATGTCTCCTAAGAATGAGTTAATAAGTTCGGGTGGAGTGTGGAACCTGGAGAAAACAACTTTGACATAGTGGAACAGGGTTCATACTATAACCAGATATGAGTTTATAATATATTACATGGAGTAATGTATAGGTTCCATCCCATACCGTTTCAAACCTCTTTAAAAATATGTACTTGCATGTGTTTTTTGCTTAATGCAAACATATAGCTCGTTAAACATTACTTATCTACTAAAAAACATGTTTTGAATCAAATCGATTTACGAATCCTTGACTTTAAGCTAATTAAATTATTCGCTTAATATGAACCATGGTTTTAATGTTGAGCTAAAACCATTCCAAATATAAAAAATATATATTCAAACTAATACATGTTTTTTACCAAATAGAGCATAGAGATCACACTCATGGGTTTAGATTAAGTAAAAACACATGCAAATATGTGTTTTAAAGATATCTAAGACAATATGGAAGATAAATGGTATGAAACTTACACATTACTCATGATATAAAAGTCATACGTGAATATGTAATTACATAAACTCTTCAAAGGTTCGGCACCATGTTGGATCAAGCAAGTCACACCAACAAATGTTGATTCAACCAATCACTTGCTAACATTAATAGATTGTAATCATACAAATTTTACCCTAATCGGCATATGCTTAATGGGATTAGTTCATAGATAGACCTTGATTCAAATAATTGGGTTAAATCTTGTAAAGCCCTGAGATTTTCTAACCCTTGAAAAAATATATGAAAATTATAAATTTTCTTTAACAATTTCAACTTGGTTTCAAAACCTCGGATGGGTTACATCTAAAAAGATCCAATAACCATCTTGATAAAAATACCATATTATTCAAAAAATTCATTTATTTTTTAACAAAGTATTTGATTGAAAACCTTCACAAGATTCTCAATCCATTTACAAAAAGAGCAGTTTGAAGATAGTCATACTCAGGTCAAATGCTCATTAAAAACTAACAAAAGGGTAAACATTAAATTATTAGTATAGTAGAGTTAAATCATTAAATTGTTAAAATAAGCATATGACAAACACTTACTTCGCCAGCCACACCATTTTCCACATCTTGTGTGATTCGAGAGTCAATTGTATTGTCTAAGAAAATATTGTCCAGTGACAGAATTGGAGTTTCCAACACTCAAGAGTTGCTTCTCCTTGAGTCTCAGGTTGTAATGAACATAAACTAGATCATTCAATCGTTTTTGCTGCTACCTATTGCACCTATTTGTATGCACTTCTCAAATGTACTCCGATTGCGCTCGCATCCACTGGAGGAACAAATTTGGCTAAGGTTGCGTATTGCAATTTTTTGCAATTCCAGAGTACATCCCCCATGTTCTTCCCACCATATTGCTGAAAAAATGAATAATTAACTATAAATCAATACTTTTATGAAACATTGAAACAACCATCAAATTACAATCTTACTACTTGGTGGAAATTGAAAAATTAATACCAATATAAAATTACAAACACAATATCTATGCACCTGATAGTTCTTTGTTTACCAAAATTTGAGGTAGCACGTGTAAATTTTTTTTCTAAAGAAAATTATTAAATCAACAAATAATTTTCAGATTCATGTTTTATGAATAATTGAATAAGTTTGAACTTTGAAGTTATATACAAAACCAAAAATGTACTTGAAAGGTTGCAACCGAATGCAGGTTTGCTTACTTGTACATCTTGATGAGAACCGGGTCTCATTTGGACTTTTGATCACTTAGCATTGCCTTACATAGCATAATAATAGCGTAAACAAGTCCAACTCTTCTTTGAGTTTATTCGCTTGAATCCCAAGATTTATTGCTTTTACTCAACATAAAAAAAAACAAGGAACTACCCTTATATGCCAATGAGTCAACTATGTTGGAAGCAAAGGGTTGACTCTAGTGGCAAAGTGTTATAACACATAGAGGAGGATGGACTCTTTGTGTGCAAAGGGTTGATTTATTCAGAAGGGTCGACTCTCCAAATTCTAGGAGTCTTCTAATTGCAGAAGCACATAAGGGTCAGGGTTTTCAACCCAATGAGGGTCAACTCTTTTTTTTTGAGAGTCGACTCTACTGAAGGCAAAGGTCTATAAGCGAAGCGGGTTATATGTTCCCCCCGACCAGGGCATCTGATGCTCGGGGGTCCAAAAAAGCACCACATATTTAAGCATGTGTGTCTCGTATCTCCATGTTTGTCAGCATTAATTAGCGTTTGAGTTTGATGCGATTGCAAAGACTTAAGTACCCTCTCCTCCATTGGTGCAAAAAAAAATGACGATTCTAGAAAAGGAGTGGTTGTTAAGACTTAAGTGCCCCGAAGATGATTATTTAAGAACCAGTCTCTGCAATGCAGGATTATCCAAGAAAGAAATCTCTCCTGGAGGAGGCCATGAACATCAACCCTCTCACTCTCTCTCTCCCTTCTCTTTCTGCTTCTGTGCACATCCAGCAGAAAATCCTACATTGCTCCATCAAGAACCGACTGACCTGCACATTGACTGTTGTGGAGCCTGATTCAGAGTTTTTACCTTTACAGGAGGAGGGTTTGGGAGCTCCTCCCAGTGTGGGTGACATCGTTTAATTAAATGAGTTATGGATCCTGATTCAGAGTTTTTATCCTTACAGGAGAGTGGTCTGGGGGCTCCTCCCAGTGTGGGTAGCATCATTCAAGTTGATGAGTTGTGGAGCCTGATTCATAGTTTTTTGCCCTTACAGAAGAGGGTTTGGGGGCTCCTCCCAGCGTAGGTAGCATCATTCAACTTGATGAGTTGTGGAGCCTGATTTAGAGTTCTTGTCTTTACAGGAGGGGGGGGGGGGTCCGGGGGCTCCCCACGGCGCGATCAACGGGCGGGGGTCCAGGGGGGGCCATGCCCCCAGAACCAAATTTTTTTGGGCCTTGTATAATTTTTTTATTTTCTTTCCCTCTTTTAACTATCGAAAAAGAGCAATAAAGCATTTTGTTTAATCGTGGGGCTCATGTTTTCTTCGGTTGTTTCTTGCTCGAGGTTTTCGTAATACCCCTTCTCACGATTTTTCTATTTTTTTTTTCTGTTTCTTTTCCACGATTTTTTCAATGACTCTGCTACAACGATTTTTAGTGTTGTCGGGTCTCCAACGAACCTCGACAATACTAGAAATCGTTGTTGGAAGACCGAACAACACTATAAATCGCTGTGGGGCTCGTTGAAGACCCGAAAACACTAAAAATTGCTGTAGCAGAGTCATTGAAAAAATCATGGAAAAGAAACAGAAAAAGAAAAATAGAAAAATCGTGAGAAGGGGTGTTACGAAAACCTCGAGCAAGAAACAACCGAAGGAAACATGAGCCCCATGATTAAAAAAAATGCTTTATTGTTTTTTTTCGATAGTTAAAAGAGGGAAAAAAATAAAAAAATTATACAAGGCCCCCAAAAAAATTTGTTCCGGGGGCACGGCCCCCCTGGACCCCTGCCCGCTGACCGCACAATGGGACCCACGCCTGGGGGAGCCCCCGGACCCCCCCCCCCCCTTCCTGTAAGGGCAAAAACTCTAAATCATGCTCAACAACTCATCAAGTTGAATGATGCTACCCACGCTAGGAGGAGTCCCCAAACCCCCTCATGTAAGGGCAAAAAACTATGAATCAGGCTCCACAACTCATCAAGTTGAACGATGCTACAGTCAGTGTGCAAGTCAATCGGTGTTTGATGGAGCAATGTAGGATCATCTGTTGGATGTGCACAGAAGTAGAAAGAGAAGGGAGAGAGAGTGAAAGGGTTGATGTTCTTGACCTTTTTCAGGGGGAACTCTTTGCCTCCCTTGATTTCTTCTCTAGAGATAGAGAGAGAGAGGGTTTTACACTGTTTTACGAAGAAGGAAGAAGAAGAAAATGACGATGAAAAGTTCAAACAAATATTTTTGATGGATCAGGTTCGTTTCGCCGAATGACCATCGGATCGTCGGCTAAGGTTTGTTTCGCTGTGTAGACTTTGAAGAGTCAACATTATCCTCGACTTTCTGGATGAAGGACATGTTTGTCCTTTTTTTGAACCGTTTGTTTTCTTTTTTTAAATGAATGATATTTTTGTCATTTTCTCAAACCGTCATTTTATGGCAAAAATAACAAGAAAGGGTACTTAAGTCTTTGCAACCGCACCAGACTCCAATGTTGAGTGATGTCAACATACACGGGAATACGAGCCCCATGTGCTTATATACGTGGTGCTTTTTGTGACCCCCGAACACAGACGTGGGAGTCAGTGAATCATCGAGGGCGAACATACACCACCCTCCTGTCTATAAGAACCAACCAAGGTTGACTCTTGACAAGGGTTGACTTTTTCATTATGAGAGTCGACTCTCTGTTTAGAAGGTCTACTCTCTATCAGTTTCAAGGTTCCAGGCTTATAAGGGGTTGACTCCTATTTACATGGGTCGACTTCGACTTTCGGGCCTTCTCTGTGGCTTGATTTTGCTAGGGTTAACTTCTGCTAGCATTACGGGCCTAGTTCTTCAAGGACTCAACAAAATTGCTTGATTTCACTATCCGCTGGTTAGGTCAAACCCCAACCGTAAGTCAACTCTTTAAAGGGAGGGTCGATTCTCAGGCTGCTAAGTAGATCTCTTTTAAAACAAATAATGCAAGGGTCGACCCTAGGGTCTCTTTTCCTAAAACAAGGGTTGATCTCTTTTGGGCAAAGGTCCCCAAGACCTTGTTAGGGTGTTCCATTTCAAATTTGTTTTTGATGAAATAAACACCATCCTCTTCAAAATTTTGATATGAACCACAACCATATACTTTGAAAGTTTTAAAATATGCCATAAAAATTTCATTATCTCTAAAAATTCATGAGCATTACATACCTAGTTCTACAACGGGTCAGGTGCTTGACCTATTAGGGTGTACCCAAACTCATTCAAATAACAAAATGTCGGGTTCGAATTTTTCCAGAGTCACGAAAATGAAAATCGTAACCCAAATCTCTATGATTCTCGAAGCTTACTTTTACATAAAATACATATAAACCAGTTGAGTTATGTTTGTACTGGACAAAAATCATAACCCAAACCCCGAATGTTATTTGGTTCAGTACTTTTTTGCCCGCAATAGTAATTCAGGTTGCGTCAGAGGTACCTGATACAAACCTGACCAGATGACAACGCTAGTCGGATCACAATTTTAGTAATTTATTGAAATGTTAGGCATCTATCTTAAATACTTGAAACTTGAGGTGGCTAAACATAAATTTGATATACGTTGTGTGCTTATGATTAAATTACTATTTATCTTAAAGTTGTGTGGATGGTTTTGGTTCTTTTAATAAATGGTGCTTATGTGATGTTACCTGGTGGTACACACTTATTGACATTGATCTAAGCTCTAAATGCAAAATTAAATCTTTGGATCATGTTTAATATGTTCTGTTTATCATTTTCTTGTGTTGATCGAAATAGGTATGTCATAGACCACCCTTAATGTTTTAAAAATAAGATCTTATGATGAAACTTTTAGCATTAGAAAATAAATCATGCTAAACACATTTGTAATGTTAGATCTACCATTTGGTGGCTAGATACATACAAACAAAAACAAGAGTGTGTGAATGATATCAATATCATGGTACCGAATCACCTTACATTTATTTCTTTAATAAATAACGGTAATTCTAACGGTGATTGATTTGGACTTTTGGAAGTCATTTGCTTAACTGAAAAATTGTAAAACCTAGAAGTTTGGGGTACACATGAATTAAACCTGAGCATCTGGTGGGCATTTGAAAAATTCTCATTCATATTTTTTTTAATAATCATTTCCCATTACTCAAATGGTAAACGCCGTTAAAATTTTTCACTGGCCAAATGATAGTGGGTGGAGAGAGAGAGAGAGAGAGAAGCACCGAGAAAATGGCAGCGAGGGCGGCGATTCTCAGGCACCTCCGCGTCCCGATCGCGGCCGTCCACCGGCCGGTGTGGGGCCTCTCGGCTGCCCGATGGTATCACTCCGACGATCATCTCGACAAGCAAGAGGTCATCGACCGCGTGCTCGACGTCGTCAAGTCCTTCCCCAAGCTCGACCCGTCGAAGGTACTCCCCCCAACACCCTAACCCTATCCCTGATTCCAGATGGGAAAAGGGGGAAAAACCCTAAACCCTAATCCTAATTTCGGGTACTGTGCCTGATTTAGGTGACCCCCACGTCCCATTTCCAGAAGGATTTGGGGCTGGACAGCCTGGACGGCGTCGAGATCGTGATGGCGCTGGAGGAGGAATTCAAGCTCGAGATCCCCGACAAGGAGGCCGATAAGATTGATTCGTGCGAGTTCGCGATCGAGTACATCTTCAACCACCCCATGGCCAGTTGACGGAGTCCTCGGGTTCAGAAACTAGGGTTCTCCAGTTTCTCTTCTTTTTTTGTTGGTTTTATGTTCGTGATTTGGTGTTTGACAATGAACCATGGCGAAATTCTCTCCGATCGATGGTGTCGGTGAAATTCGATAAATTGAGTTCGAGGTTTGCTCGGATAAGAGGACCTTTCTGTTTCACAATCGAATGCTGAGGATTCTGAATCGAATGGATGGCTAGTTTTGATGGAATTCGTAGTTTAGACTGAATTTTAGGTACAATTTAGCTGTTTTTTCCCTATGTTGTTCAGAAAGCATGTGAAAGCTTGGTTGATGTCTTATAAATCGAATCGGTTGCTCGAAGTTTAATTGTTTTTTTTTTCGATGCGTGCGTGCGTGCGTTTAAAGCTAAATTTAGGCATGTAATGATTGTTTGCTGTTGGTGATGTTTGAAACATAGGTTGGATACTTGAATTATTTATTCTTTTTCTTAATTTACTTATTAAGTGCAGAAATAAAAGGGAAAAAATTGCATCTGTTTGTGAATGGTCAGTGCGATTGAACCTTGAAATTAAGGTTGTCATTGTTCTCAGTTGTCTTGTGATTTTTGTTTCAATTGGGTTTTCCTTGCTTTCAGGTGAAGTGCAAAACAGAATTCCTCACCTCGTTTCATCATCTACTCAAGTATGAAAAATGTCTAAACCCTTCCAATCAATAATAAGCTTCAACTGTGGTGGATGCTTCAGAGGGCACCGTAGCAATATTTGACTGTCGCTTCACATTTATGCTTAACATTGACCAGCTATTGGTGGAAACTGAAAACCAACCATTAACTGAACACTTGAACTGTTTTTAGTCCATATGAATGCGACTGGAAACATAGATAGGGAGTTCCTACTGGTAGCTGGAGCCCATTCTAGCCCCACAAGATTGGAAAACGGGATGTAAGGGATCTCTCTAACGGACGTGATCTCCTGCAAAATTCAAACAGGCCCTTCCAAATTCTTACTCTTTATCAAATATTAAAATGCATTTAGGAATATAATATCATTTCTTTACAAGTATATTACTAGTTTTTGAAATGTTGCAATGGTGTTCTATTATATATAGGCACATTAATATATTTACTCTTCACGATCCTATTATTTACGTTTTGATAAACACTTCTGTTAGCTGATGTAATTTAGTTCCCCATTTCTGGTTAATTTGGTCTAGTACAACATAATTTTTTGTGGAAGCTTAGTGAAAAAATTCCAAACGTGTTTTCCTTCTTAAGATAGAAGTGTTCTTTCCTTCATTTTCCCATTGAAAACATGCTTATTAAATTAAAAAGGGGCAATTTCATCAATAAACTGAGTATTTCTTAATCATATTTGGCATGGAAAAAGAATGAAGAAAAGCATTCATAAAATGGAAGTGTTTTATCCTCCATTTTCCTTTAAAGATCATCTTATAAAATGGAGGGAAACAAAGTTCGTGGTTAAGATCTCATTTGGAGAGTAACTTTTATGACTTTTTCTTCCCCTACTTAGGAACAGTATCTTCATTAGTCCTCGAGTTTCCTGACCTAGTATTTATGCTTGGAATGGTCTTGACAAGTTGTTTTACTGTACTCACTTATCTTCCATGTAGTGTAAAAACTGCTAAACTGATACTATGACATGATTTTTATGTGTTAACCTAGTTTCCTTTTTATGATGCTGTTACACTAAATTGATTATTATTTTTTTCTTTTCCTCAAGTATTTGGACTGTTCTTGATCTTTTTGTCATTGTGAAGTTGTTTCATATCAATCTTATGTTGGAATTAACAAACACAATGACTTACAGTTTTAGTGTCTTGTAGTCATACATGGTTTTCTATATTATGATGCCAAGTGGATAACTTTGGTAAAACTATTTTATCCAACATTAGCTTGGTAGTTTTAAGTTCTAATATAAATCAGGATCGCCTTATGCTAGAAGAAACTCCTGTGAGTTTTTCATATTTACCAAAATTTCTGCATCAGATGCATGACATGGACCTGCTTGCGCTTCTTTCAGTGTAACACTGGCTTGGCCATGTTGGATCACTCTATGGAAATTGTCCAGTCACTTGATTTTGGGACCAGTAACGCTCTAGGTCAAGTTCTAATTCGGCTTTCTGTGTTTTGTTTGGTTTGTAGCTTTGAAGGGTTGTGTTCTATGTGTGTTATTTTAGCCCATTATCAACTTGTCGCCTGCAAACTTGCTATGAGGTGTAGTAGTTTGGATTTTTCTTTGCTTACCAAATATCCTTTATATATGCTTCAAAGGAAACTAGACATGCCTAGTAACCTATAACACTACACACACAGAGAGAGAGAGAGAGAGAGAGAGAGAGAGAGAGAGAGAGAGAGAGAGAGAGAGGCAGTTGCATGGATAAAATCATGAGATTGTAGTGAATTTTTCGCTCATTATAAAATTACATAACTGCCGATAATCATATTTCAACGCCAACTTCAACCTGCCCCAACAATTTTCAAATAACTACCAATAAAAAGCATATTTCAACCCCAACTTCACCCAGCCCAACAATGTTCAAAAACGAATACAGGAAAAAAAAACGTAGACAATTTACAAAATGCAAGTCAACACCCTATGTTACACATGATCAATGCCTAGTAGCCTATAACACCTGCTCCTCAATGCTAGGAGCAGTTCCAGATGCCACTCAAAACACGACGGAAGTCGAGCATGGTACTGTAGCAACTTTTCTATCCGCAAGCTCAACTTTTTCTGCTAAGGTTGAACTAATGCTTCATTATCTGCACAAGGTGGCTGAGGTTATGGCTGGATACAAAATAAGATGAAAGCGATGTGTCCGTTGCTTTAAGAGGTGGACCACGTAGGGCAGGGTGGTCATGGGCCTCACTCGGGGTTTTCCTCGCTTCAGAGAGGATTCCTCGTCATAAAAAGAAATATTACACTATAATTCTCATCCAAATTTTATGTTCTTAAAAGTTTTAGAATTCTAGTTAACTGGAACACAAATTGCAAAAGTAATACCAGAATAAGCTGATCTCTATCATAAGTGAGTGGCGTCAAAAGTTTTTTCCCATACTATGATCAATTAAGTTACAGCTTTAACAAAATCTTCCCAGTGGAAAGGCGTTGTCATACAGTCTTAGGGAAAAAATACCAAATTTAGATGACTTTGAGAGAGAGAGAGAGAGTACTTAATGTTGAGAGGATTTTTTCTCTAAGCACACGTGTGAAACTGTATGATATAATTTTCACTTCAACACATTGGACTGACAATTTGGTAAAAGAAACCAAGTCAAATATTTTTATAGTAAAGGAAATTGAGAAATGTCAAATTGTCAATAGCCAAAAAATACATAGATTGAACACCAAACACGGAGGCAGGAAGAAGTTGCCTAGCTTTTTCTTTTCAAAACTCCAACTATACTTTCCCACCAATTCCCCAAAAACCATGGACACAATCAGATAGAGAAAAAGGGACTTTCGAATTCAGAAAGAAAGAGGCTACCGTTATCATGGTTTAGACTATTTAAGATGACCAACTTTGGTTCTTCATTGCTGGTTTAAGCTGCCAGAGTGTCTTCTTCTTGTGGCTATGGGCTACTTCGCATTTTTGGCTACTGTATATAGTTTTCTGTTTCTTAGTATGCCAAGAATTTCTTCAGCAACAAAAAGTGCATATAAGTTACCAAAATATCGCATCATAGTTGCATGAATCAGTGGCGTAAAGTGGCTCAGTGGCGTGGACATGAACGATTTCCTCTTGTCTGATCTGCTCATTGTCAACAAATTAGCCAGAAGTTCACCACTCAAAGGTTTTCATGAACTAGAGCTCCATTATCATGGTGTGCTGGTTATCGTTGCTTACAGGTTATCATACAGTATCTCTATGCCTTGAATTGCTTATCACAGGTAGCTTCAGATTTTCTTTCCCCTATAAGTTTGACGGTTTGTTTGACCCCAGGGTGTTGCCTACATGGCCTTGGGCTCATGGATAGGAAGATGGCATATCTTGAGTTCGAGCCCCCTTGTAGGCACTCCCATAAGGCAAAGCTGGAGACTTCCTGGGGGTCAATGTGGGTGTCACGGTTTTAGGCCACCGGTATGGCAGGCAAAACCAGCACAACCAGTTCTCTGATTCCAGAAACAGTTTCTCTATTCTGCATGGAGAAGAGAAAAAGTTTGGGGGTGCATTTGTGTGCTATGAAAGGAAGCTAGAACAGTGTTGAGCCGCCCTGTTGAAACTCCCAGGTTTGTTTATACCACGTGTGGCCTGTTTATGGAGGAACGGCTCCTTTCCAATGCACGCAGATGCGCCCTGAATCACTTGGAACTCGAGGAATTGCTTCAAACAGGATGCTTCAGCATAGATTTGCAAATCCCGTTGCTGCTGCTGCGTACCATGCGCTAAATTTTCACTTGTTACACCAGGGCTTCCATTTTCTAGCTTGGCATATTGACATACTAAAGCAATCCAGTAAGATCGCTTCTTGGGGATTATATGATTTAATCACCCACCTATTGGTGTTTTATCGGAACCATGATACCATATATGGTTCGGTGCACACTCTTGTTTGTATGGATCTAGTCACCAAATGCTAAATGTAACCGTGCAGATGTGTTAAGCATCATTTATTTACTGTGTGGGAAGGCCTCATCATATCTAATACACTATAAGATTATTTTTGGGAGGGTGAAAAATCAATGGCTCACAATTCATGAAGATAAAGGCTGGTTTAAAATATTATGTTTGAATCAACTTTAACACATGAATATAACAAATAAAACATGCTAAACATGATCCAAATGTTAGATTTTATTTTTTGGCGCTTAAATCTATGTAATTATACACATTTCCCATTTCACATGAGCCTAAAAATGTCTTGTTTGTTGTTTCCGTCGCCAGACATTTCCTATTTTGATATTTTCATTACCTTTTATGGCAATCTTGGTTCAAACGCTGGTATGGAGGTTTGCTTCAGGAGTTTTATCCCAGCAGACTCGGCTTGAGGTTTGGCAACCTGGCTCGTGATTGGGAAATCAGATTTTTTTGGTACTGGTTTCTGGTTTAGATGTTTGGCAATCATCCCTTTCCTCTGTGTGTGTGCACTGCGCTCCTGATGATTGACCCTCAAGGTCTCAGAATCACTCAGAAACAACTTCCTACTGATATTAGTACAGCATATTCACAAATAGAACATTTTTACATGCATGTTAGCTGTTTGCATATCAGACCGGTCGGCGGCTAACCAGGCATGCAACCCAAAATAACGAGCAGAAAACACACACACACCACCACCACTACCACCACCAACATTACATACCCGTTACACACCCAAGGAACAGGCCACTATGTCAACCCAAACGAAAGAACAGAACCTAAAAACCTGCCAAACTCGAGCCACCCCGTTTCTTGAAAGCCAGGCAGACGTGAGCGAGTGTGTATAACAAATTAGAGGGAAAAGGAAAAGGAAAAGAAATAATTATGTAAGAATGAAACAAAGCAGCCATTCTGCCCAAATCACAATTGAGCCATGGCCGTGCTTGCTGGTTATGTATTTCTCATGCTCCTGTTAAAATTAAAAAAAGAAAAAGAATTTGAGTAAAATCCCAGTCAGGCAGCTATTACTTGCTAGGAAAAAGGAACTTGAAACAATAATAATAATAATTTTAATAGCTTGTATGAGAATGGGTTCCTCACCATCTTTCTTTTAAATAGCTAGACAGTAATTTATTAAACGATTGATTCAAAGATGCAATCTGTGGTGCTTTGTAACAATCAACTAACACTTCATTTGAAAGGAAAAGGAAAAAGAGGGATATCTTAGCATGATATCCAACCAGTTCAGAAATATCTAGGCTTGAAGTCTTCCACATCAGTTGGCGGGACTGGACGACAGCACACTAATTTCTGGTTGAATTTTTACCAGAATTAAAGTTTAGTTTCTTATCAACCATTGATGTACAACCTGCCAGAAGGATATTCTGTACTGCGGTCCACATTCTATAGCATATCTAATATCTTGGTCATTCTGCATTGCTTGCTCTATTTTTAAAATTTCTTCCTAAAAGGTCTGAGATCTACTTTAAACTTCAAAATTGGATCTGGATAACTTGGATCAGCTGGCCATATCCATTAGAAACTTCCTGATTCTGAAGTTAATTGTGTCTAGACAATGCTAATTGGACATGTGCCTTGGGGATATGTGTTATCCTTTGGTGGTAAAAGCACCTACAACAACAACAACAACTACGCCTTCATCCCAAAACAATTGGGGTCGGCGATATGAACCAAAAAAGAAAATCATTCTGGGTCTTCCACATGAATCCTTCTCCTCCAATCCTTTCTATCCAATGCCATGTCCTCAGTGAGGTTCAAAGTATTCATATCCTTTCCTATCATCTCCATCCAAGTCTTCTTAGGCTTACCCCGACCTCTTTTAACTAATATTTTCCCATTTCTCCATCCTTCTAACTGGAGCATCATTAGGCCTTCTCCAAATATGTCCAAACCACCGTAAACGATTCTCCCTCATCTTATTTTCAATGGATGCAACGCCTACCTTCCTACGTATCTTCTCGTTTCGAATCTTATCTTTTATTGTATTTCCACGCATCCATCTAAGCATACACATCTCAGCTACACTCATTTTTTGAATATGATGTCTCTTAGCAGCCCAAGATTTTGTACCATATAGTAAAGCGAGCCTAATTGTCGTCCTATAAAACTTTTCCTTCAACCGCAATGGCATTCTACGATCGCACAACACTCCAGTTGCACTTTTCCATTTCATCCATCCAACCTTTATCCTATGATTTACATCTCCATCACTTTCTCCATACTTTTGAATGATAGATCCCACATATTTGAAACAGTCATCCACCGGTGTTTCTTGCTCACCAAGCTTCACTACACTCCCATTACTACTTCATTGCTTACTAAACCGACATTCCATATATTCTGCCTTACTCTTACTCAACTTAAAACATCTTGCTTCCAATGTTTGTCTCCATAATTCTAACTTAGCATTAACCCCAACTCTAGACTCATCAATCAAAATCATATCATTAGCAAACAACATACACCACGACACATTTTTTTGAATTGATCTCGTAAGCTCATCCATCACTATAGCAAATAGGAAAGGGCTTAATGCAGCTCCTTGATGTAACCCAACCGTTATAGGAAAATTGGTTGTCACCCCTTCACAAGTGCAGACATTGGTTACTACTCCTTCGTACATATCTTTAATTATACTAATGTACTTGAGAGAAACACCTTTCTTCATCATTGTCCACCAGAAAACATCCCTAAGTACTCTATCGTATGCCTTCTCCAAATCAATAAAAACCGTATGCAAATCTTTGTTCCTCTCTCTATATCTCTTAATAAGTTGTCTAAGAAGATGTATAACTTTCATAGTTGATCTTCCAAGCATAAAACCAAATTGATTCTCCGATATCATGACAACCTTCCTCAACTTATACTCAATCACCCTCTCCCAAAGTTTCATAGTATGACTCATGAGTTTTATACCACGATAGTTTGTGCAATCTTGTATATCACCCTTATTCTTATATAGAGGCACCAAAGTACTATTCCTCCACTCATTAGGCATCTTATTTGTCTGCCAAATCTTGTTAAAAAGATTTGTCAACCATTCTAAACCTTTCTCACCCAAGCATTTCCAAGCCTCGATAGGTATACCATCTGGGCCAACTGCCCTTCTTGATTTCATTTTCTTCAAAGCCTCTGCAATTTCTTTCTTTTGAATCTTGCGCATGAAGTCACGATTCATCTCATGAAAATGAATGAAGAAGTCTCCAAGATCCTGAGCATGACTTCCATTAAATAGCTTATCAAAATAATCTTTTCATCTCTCCTTAATCTCCTCATCTTTGACTAAAACCCTTTGCGTTCCATTTTTGATACATCTAACCATACCCAGATCCCTCGATTTCCTATCTTTCATCTTTGCAAGACTATAAATATCATTCTTGCCCTCTTTGGTATCCAACTTGTCATAAACTTCCTTATATACCTTATCCATCGCGTTTGAAACTACTTTTTTAGCTTCCTTCTTTGCTATCATATACTTCTCCAAATTCTCATTATCATGACTCTTAGATTTCTATAACACTCTATTTTAACCTTAATAGTTAATTTGACATCCTCGTTCCACCATGATGTATCCTTACCTAGCGGTGCACTGCCTTTAGACTCACCCAATACCTCCTTAGCCACCTTTTTCATGCCACCCGCTATCTTACTCCACATTGATTCTTAATCCTCCTCGAGACACCAATCAACTTCCTTAACTACCTGCTCTACAAACATTCTTTGTTTAGCTCCTTACAGTGCCCACCACTTAATTCTAGGATCTATCCTATGTCTATCCCTTTTGCGGCATTTTCTAATTCTAAGATCTAAAATTAAGACTCTATGTTGTGTAGCTACACTTTCTCCCGATATAACCTTACAATCGATGCAACAACCCCTATCTCTCTTTCTAAGTAGGAAAAAATCTATCTGACTCGTATTAACCCTACTTTTAAATGTTACTAGGTGAGACTCGCTCTTCCTAAACCAAGTGTTTGCCAAGATCATATCATAGAACAAACCAAAATCTAAAATCCTTTCTCCACTTTCATTTCTTTCTCCTATACCATAGCCTTCATGGATGCTCTAAAATCCATCTCTGCTAATGCCTACATGTCCATTAAGGTCACCGCCGCTGAAAAGCTTTTCTCCATAAGATATCCCTTGTACTACTCCATCTAAATATTTCCAAAATTGACGCTTAATGAAATCATCTAAACCTACTTGAGGTGCATAAAAACTAATAATATTAATAATATCCATACCTAATACTAATTTAATAAGTAAAATCCTATCACCCTTCCTACGAACCTCAACTACATTATCTATAAACTCATGACTAATAACAATCCCTACTCCATTCCTATTCCTATTTATTCCTGTATACCAAATCTTATATCCCTAAGGTTCTATCACTTTTGCTTTCTCATCTACCCATTTGGTCTCTTGTAGATATAAAATATTCATCTTTCTCCTACACATAACATCTACTAACTCTACCAACTTACCGGTTAAAGACCCTATGTTCCAAGTGGCTAACATAATTTTATGGTCTTGAACTATCTTCTTTACCCCCACCCGTCCAACAAAGTGAGGGAACCCTTGCCTATTTGACACCACACCCAGGCGTCGGAGTGACGCGTCGCTTCTGGGTGACGACCTAGCAACCCTTGCCCATTTATCACTGCTTCCAGGCCTATAGAGTAAAGCACCTAAATATCCTAAAATAAAAACATTAGCTTAGTCAGGGTTTGACTAGATTTTGGTTCAGCTCAGCCATAGACTCGATGGTTAATAAATTAAAAATGGAGCATTAATTTTCACAAAAAAACATGCAAAGTACCATATTTCATCTGAACATTCTGTAAACAATGGGAGACAAGTTAATTGACACCATCATCCAACAAACAATGGGATAAATGTTAAAAGAACAGTATATCTCTTTAGCAGTTCATAAGGACAACTTCAACCTATAATATATGATGATGTAGGTGAATATTTTCAAGACCAGTTATCTCAACAATGAATACCAAACAAGTGAATACCGTCTGATTTCAAAATTTGACATTAACCAACCAGCAATCAATATGAACTTCTAGACTAGATTTAGTCCACACTCTATAATTTTGGAATTCTAGGAGATGACTTCAAAATGAGACTGTAAAAGCTATTCTACCCATAATAGAAAGGATTTCAAACCTACAACGAAGTGAATTATAACAAAGTCAGCATGGATAGTATATTGTACCTCCCAGGAAGCAGTTGGGAGCTATTTACAGGTCCTTTTAAACTCCCAAGGCGATGGGCCCTTAGATCACGTCCCTTCTCAGTTCTAATCGCAGCTACTTCCTTTTCCATGGCAGCTACTTCTCTTCGCATTTTCTTGGCCTCAACCTCCATTGCTTTTGTCAAAGTCTCCACCTTTTTCGCTAGCATCTGTTTGAAGATAAAGTCCAAGAGACTGGCATCAGGGGTAAAGAGACAGCTTATGGAGGGAAAAAAAGAAAGGATTACAATATAAACAAATCAATAACCTCAATCGCATCATCCTTGTCCTTGAGGCTTTGATCCTTCTCATGACTAGACTTCCTCAAAGTTATGACCTCTTTTTGCAACATATCATACAGTAACCCAGGTACATAATCATCAGGATCTGTATTTGCTGTCTCACTTGGTTTCCCATCTGGGTTGTGCTTCCAAGTGGTATGGGTCTCATTATCCCTAACCCCATCAACTTTGTTAACTGGAGAGTTGGACCCTGTACCATTTGACAAAAGCTTGGCTCGGTCCAACGGCCGACTGCCTCCATCAAATGACTTTGAAGAACCCTTGGCATGCTTCAATACTGTGGTGACACTGTTTGAAGTTGCAGAACCATAATGAGCTACAGGGGTTCTCCTTGATGAAAAGCCATTTGAAGATGTTCTCGCCAAATTTTCTGCTCCACCAAGTGACTGTCGTCGTGAAGGACCATTACTCACAGTTCGTCCATCAAATATTCGGGCATTAACGTTTGATGAAGCCCTCAAGCTTTCTTCCAAAACTTTGAGTCGTAATAGATATCTCTCCTTTGCAAATAGCACACAAGAGAAACAGAAAATAATCAGAAAATTTCATGCAGAACAAAATAGAAACACCACTTGCAAAATAATACCCACTTTCAGCTGGGCTTCAGACTTTGCAGTTCTTTCTACTATAGCAAGTTTGTCACGAAGCTGCTGCATTTCCCCCTAAAGAGAAAGAATAAACTTATAATTCACGAGTAAAAAATGAATCCTAAAGGAATTATTTCTTATCAAGGGGGGAAAAGTATTTACAAGGGAAAACTTTTTGAAAATTTCATTTTAGACCTGCATAAATCTTCTTTCTTCAAGCCATTGTTTTACAGGCATTACTTTGTCATTGGAATCTTTCCATTCATTTGCAACTACCACCGCTACCCGATTTGCTGTAACCTTTGCACGAGCCAATTCCCGGTCGAGAGTTTTTCTCTCTTCCTGTAGAAATAGGAGAAAGGGAAAAAGGGGAACTGCTATGACCATTTTCTAATCAACTTCTAATAGTGAAAAAGAAGCGATATTTCACGTGCATAACATTTCAAGAGGAGCAAGACATTCTTACATTCATCTCCTGAACCTTCCGCTGGTAATCACGCACAGCATTTGCAGCTGCACCACCAGAAAGAACAGCCTCCTCAAGCTCTCGAACAGTTTGACTCAGTTTTTCAACCTCTGCAACCTTCTGCCTGAGCAATTTATCCAGAATCTTATTTTCCTCCTGGCACATGGGAGGCCAAGAAGTAAGACAATAATGGACCATAGGTTCAGTATGGATGGACTCTGCTAACCAATGGAATCAATGTATAGATCACACAAAAAGGGAAATAGGAAGAACACCTGGCAAATCTCAATTTGTTTCATCAGTTCTTGGTTCTTGTTTTGCAAATCATCAACCAAAGAGGCCTTTGCCAATGCTATCTGAACAGTTCTCTCTGCTTCAAGCAAAGCTGCTTCTTTTGATTTCGTAAGTCGGTCAAGTGCACGGTTGTCATCCTGCAGCTTGGCAGCCTGGAACGAGGACATTTATTAACCACTACACTAGAACAAATACATTTCTATATGCCAGAATTGGTGGCATACAACACCAAGAAGCAAGAACAATTCAAAGCAATGCAACCCACCTCCAGCCAAGCAAGTTTAAGTTCTGCTTCCAGTGGTGTGATGATGGCCTCAATTGGAGGCATTTCATCATCCTTCTGAGCAGAATGGACTCTTCGAAGAGTTGCTTCCGCCGAAAACTGTGCTGCCAATGCTGCTTTCTTCTCATCATTTAACTTCTTGATCTCAAGATTCTGCAGGAAATGAAATGCATATTATGTAGGATTGAACATAAACTGAAATATTCATCCAAATAGATAACAGACAGTTTCCATCAAGAAACAAACAGAAATCAAAAGATCACTTACCTTGTTTTCAAGAAGAGCTTCAGTTGTCTTCAGCTTATCATCCACCTTTTTCAGCTCATCTGTAAGCTGAAAGCAAAAAATGAGAAGACAAAAACGGGAAATTGTTATGCATATTCAAAGTGAAAAGGTTAAAAGAATCAATGATTCAAGACCTAGAAAAAATCTTGATAATAATCACCTTGAATAACAAAGACTACTCTCACAAGAGAATGTAAAAGATTTTATTGTTGAGGTTGGGGAGAATCAAAGAGACAAGAGATTTAGAAAAACATGATGACTCAAAGCTATAAATCATTAACAAATATCATGAGTCTGTCGCCCTCTCTTTCAGATGTTAATGAATGGTTAAAAACTAAAAAGTATAGCCAAACACGTAGGACATTTTGTGGAAGCTGGCTGTTATTCAAAAGAGGGGACGATGGAGGAAAAGGAATGGAGGGGATGACGGTTGATTTTACAGATTTTTAGCCAAGAGACCAGTATTATGATTGAATCAGAAAGACCAGACCTGGTGCATAAGGTGTGGCGGTTTCTGGAAGGCCAAAACAGGGTAGGAGATATTCCTGTACAGCTAGGTCAAATTTTGTACAGTTACAGAAATGTAAAAATAGCAAAAGGAAACAGTTATACCAATTTTTTGGCCAAGTAGCTAGCGAGATTAGCTAGGACGGGGATGAGGAAAGTCTGGAAGACCATCCCCCTGATTGGTGACCCCATGTAGAGGGTTGATTTCAGTTGTAATGTTAATGATGTTTAAAATTCAATGAACTGGTAGGGGTCTGCCAAACCTCAGCTTGCTTACCGAAAAAATAAAATAAAAAGTATAACCAAACAGCTGAATGAAGAGAAATGTGTGCCTCTAATTGCAATCTGTTATCTAAATGGAAAACTTCCATAGTTTGATTGGTCTGATCCCAGGAATCCAGGGCAACAGTATGTTCCATCTCCCCAACTAACCAATAGTTAATTATTCAAAAATATCATCAATATAAGAAGTCAGATATTTCAGGTAAGATCAATTTGGTTCGGACAAAGAACAACAAAAAGTATTTGATGTTCTAAGAAGTATAGATATCTTGAATATTTTTACAAAAACAGAGGTTTAATGGTTTCTACTTGTAAATCTAGTTCTTTATAAAATGATAATATTAGCAAATAACAAACTACTACAACAAAAGGAAAAATAATGACATTAGTTGGTGATGTTTTCAGTGGTAAGAACTAAGAACAATGGTTGTAGCCATAGTAGTAACAGCAGCAATAATAAAAAATTAACAATGATAATGATGGATAATAACAACAAAATGACTGTAAAAAATAAAACCTACTTCTTCAACAGCTTTTTCCCTTAGACGTTCTGATAATTTCAATGCCCTGATTTCTGCCTGGGCTTCTCCCAACTCCCTATCCTTATCTGCACAGAAAGGAAAGTCGGGGCACAGCATTAAAATCAGATGCAACACACGCACGCACACATGCAAACAACCCAAAATACGTGCAATCTGTGAACTGTGACAAAGAGACAACTAATCTTCGTCATGAAATGTGCCACACGAAATTCGAAGACCCACTGGCCCTAACCTGTGCACAGTTTTCACCCAAAACCTGCGCAACGAATACAAGGCCAAAATATGAAGACCCAGTGACCCTAATCGGTGCAAGTTGATCAAAAAATCTGCGAAACCTGACATGGGACCTATCCATCCAACGTCCACCTACCTGACACTGGAACCTATGAATTCCAATCTATTATTTGGATAAGAAATACCAAAGACAAGGATCCGGTTTTATTTAAAACAAAAAAACAAAATCAGATAATGCAAGTAACCACTAAAAGTCATTTTTTGGAAAAAAAAAACCGAAAAACAGGAAAAGAGAAACCTAGCAACGTCAAGAAATTGAAAAACAAAGAAAACGGCTAAAAATAGCAACAACCTGCGAAAAATCCTTCAAAATAAAGAATTCAGAACTGCAATTAATAATAATAGAAAAAAGATAAATCAAACCTCAAAATAAGAAAATCCCCCTAAAAACTCGACAGTTGAAACCAATTCAAAATAAGATATTGCAAAAATTCGGACCTACCTTGAATTTCAAATCAAGCTCACATCAGAAACCCTAAAATTCGCTCACAGACTGACACTCAATCTCTAACTACACAAAAGGGGGTAGAAGCAGCTGCATTTGGACGAGCAAGGAGGGAAACTATGAAACCCTGAAACTAGATCTATCTAAAAAGTAGAGGAAGTCTAAAAAAAAATCCACAAACCAGACAATGTAATTAGGAAAACAGAAAATGCAAGTAAATTCCTTCAGAAAAACGAAAACAATCGGTTAAAAAATACGTAAGCAGAGCAAGAGCCCAACGAAAATGGCACCTTTAACTTCGTTCTCGAGCCGATTGAGCTCCATCTTCACCGGATCCGAGCCGTGCAGCAAATTGATGAAGTCCTCCGCCTCGGAGCCGGATCGCAGATGCTGAGTCTTCTTCCTGCTCCTGGAAACACTGAGGAACGGCTTCGGCGTCTCGACACCCCGATCGTTCCCTCCGTTCTGCAAGTCCGCCATCGGAAAACCCACACAGAACCACGCGGAAACCCGAAAAAACCCTCGAACCTCACTTAAAGCATCAAAATCGAACCAAAAAACCCTAACAATCCTATTTACAAAAGATGTTCTTTCTAAAGAGATTCGGCAGTACGTAAGAGGAGTTGTATCGATGAAGTAATGCGAAGCTAGCTTATCTAGCTAGCTCGCAGAGCATCCACAGCTGGCGAACCGCCATCTCGATCCACCCGCACGCAGAACTCATCGGAAATCGAAAACCTCCAGAAATCCCGATATAGTACCGGAAGGAACCCCAGAAACCGACGGAGAAGCGGGTCGGGAACCGGAAATCTTAAAGGATCAGAGGGAGGGAGGGGCGAAGAAGAAACCGGCGATCAGATTCGGCATTCTACCGGAGAGACGGAAACCCTAGAAATCCAGAGAAGCCCTAGAAAGGATTACGGTTCGCAGGAGAAACGGAACCCTCTGCAAAAATTTTTACAAACGGAGAGGGTGGGGAAAATGCAGTTTTTTTTTTTGTTATTTTTTCTTTCCCGCAAACAGGAAGAGAGAAAAAGAGCCAGCAAAAATGAAAAGCGTAAGGGAAGAGTGAGTGTTATATTTAGCGGGGAAATTTGAGTGAGTTTAAATCGGCATATATATATATATATATATATATATATATATATATATATATATATATATATATATATATATATATATATATATATAGAGAGAGAGAGAGAGAGAGAGAGAGAGAGAGAGAGTAATGCGATGGTGCTGCACTTTTTGTCGTTCTCCGCTCTTTCAAAACTGTTTTTTTTTGTTTTTTTTGAGTTTTTATCATCAAAGACCATAAATGTGATATATAGGTTTTGTGTAGTGGATACGGATTTTTCCGATGATTCAAAACCAATGCCTACGAAGGCATCAATTTTTCTCGGACACATAAAAATATATTTTTTTGTTGAAAACATGAACCGAGTGTCGATCATGTTAAACACATCTAGCACCTCAGATCTATAATAAGTCTAACGGGAAAAAGGGGCATAATATGTTCAATTCTTTTATATATATATATATATATATATATAGCACACTACAAAGGAGGGTTGTATGCTGCATTCAAGAATCCCATAAAAACTTCATTCGAGGAATGGGACAGACCCCATCATTTCTCAAAGACAATAGCTTAGGGCCTTAATGGTATCACTTGGATTTGGGACAATTGCTTAGGGCCTTAATAGTACCACTTGGATTTGGAATGGCTCACGATTTCGATAGCTATACCAGTGTTTTGGAGGAGATCTCCCGAAAATTATTTAGTGCTCATTTTGGTCAACTATCCATCATCTTTCTTTAGGTGAGTGGCATGTATTTTCATAGAACCCATTTTTCCAATTATGAAGCACGACTCGGCGACCGTACTCACATCAAACCCAATGCCCAGGGTGGTTTGAACAACAATGGGTCAAAAAATATTGAATGGCGATATACAAATAACTTTTGATTTTTTTTTAGATTTGGCGAGCATCAGGAATAACTAGTGAATTACAATTACTAGGATATTAAGATTTTTTTTGTCCAAACATAGTTTGCTGGATAGCATATGGATTTTTGTGGAATGTTTCAAAACTGATGTGCATCCTTCCTTTTTTTTAATAGATTAGACAAAACACTTTTGTTTTCTTTTGATATCTCAAGTACGATGAACCTAATTTTTAAGAATTGGATGGAGGAGAAAAGCCTAAAAATTCAAAATAAAAACATCTGATTATGCGAGCAAAGGGGTAAAAGAGAAAGAACATGAAGAATATAAAAAAAGTATAAAAGACAAGAGGATGAACGGATAACAATAGCAAAAGCTTGGGATACTATTCTATGTGCTCAAGCAGTAAAGAGCTCCCTGTTAGTAACCTACTTGATTATTCAAAAATATATCGTATTACCTTCGTTGATAATAGTTAAACATATTGGTCATATGTTATTATTTCAATTCCCTGAGTGATATGAAGATTTTAAGGAATGGAGTAGGGAAATGCATATCAAATGCACATATAATAGTGTTCAATTATTGAAAACAGAATTTCCAAAAGGCTGGTTAACAAGCTATATATAAGAACGGAACATATTAGACCTTATTTTCTCGTTCTTCCTCGTTAGGCTCTATAGTTTGAAGTGTTTTATGATAAATCTGATCCGTTAGATATGTTTAGCATGCTCTATTTAGTGGGAATTGACTCTTGAATCATGTTTTTTTCGACAAAAAAATATGATCATGTTTTTTCTACTCCCACATAATAAAAACTTTAGATTTTCAAAATTTTAAAATTTTTTATCAGACCCTCTAAATATGATCTATAAACATTATTTAGTAGAAAACAAGTTTTGGATCATGTGATTATAGCATACATGTATGTTTTTTAAGACCTTTAAAAATAAATGACATCAAAATTTTGTGACTTAAAAACATCCTATTTTTATGTCCAAAAAACCTGTTAAATGAACTATGTTGAGTACATTCATAAAGTTTAATTAAGAAGATACAACCATGATTTTAGTACGTGGGAGTAGGTACTCCCTGAGCACCCTAGCATTACTCTCTCTCTCTCTCTCTCTATATATATATATATATATATAGTTATTACTGCTCAATTAAAGACTGGTAAGCAAGCCCAAAAAAGATCAGGTGCAATGTGATTGTGCACTTTTAATGTACTGCTGCAGCTGATCAGGTAGGCTTGTCAGCTGTGCAGCCAAAGAAACGATGGAGGGCAATCAGGTGCAGCGGCACACTAAAAGTGGTTCTTCACATTGCACCTGATTTGTTAGGGGTATACTTAGGCTTGAATAGATATATAATGTATCTATATAGGAGGGCTCACTTACTTAAACGAGCTGACTCATAGATCAGCTCGGCAAGCTCCCAGCTGTGCCAAACAACAAGTTATCGTCTCTTTTCCCAGCACTAAAGCCAGTATAATTGTTTATGGGTGCACATCAAACCGGATATCTGACCCAGATATAGGGATGCAAATTACTCAGATTTGGGTTGAAAATATCCATGTCCAGTTTTACATCCAAATTTGAACCAAAATCCAAATGAAGTTGAATATATATGATAGATATCCAAATCTGGTTACATGTGAAATGTATAACTTATCAACTATTTAAGGCTTTAAGCAGTTCAGATTTGAATTTGGTATTACCCTTTTTTTATCTAAATCCAAATCTGAATAAGCTGAAGCAGCTTGGTTTCATATCAATTTTTGGCCGATACGATGTGGCCGATTCGCAACGACAACATTGGCTCATACCAGATGGTCCAGATCCCGCTTTTGCAAACAGTTATCACTCTAGATTTGAACATACACCACCTGGCTCTTAATACACGAACTCTTGCCCGAGAGGAGAGGGATCGCACTAGAGATCCATGTATGACAGAACCTAGGATCTCATATTCGAGGCAATTGAACACACTAGGATTTTCCTTATCATTAGAATTGTACCATGGTTCCAAAAGTGATTCACCATGGGAAGACAATAGGGAGCCAAGGATAACTTGAATACGTCCTACTGAAGTCAAATCTAAATGGGTAGCCTTGTAATCTCAAGATAACACACTAGCTAACAGGGTGCTAGGAAGATAAGACCCCCCCCATCAATCGTGTGCTTTTTATGTGCATCATAGTTTTAGGAAGCACTTCCTTTCATGCATGGCATGGACCCCCCATCAATCATGATGCTTCTTATGTCTATAGTTTTAAGAAGCAATTCCTACCATAACCGACAGTGCGATCTAGAATAGGTGTTGGACAAACAAAAAAAATGCAAAATTTTGTTGAAAATATGGCACGTGTTTTATCTTTTTATTGTATATTTTTTGAAAGGCAAGCTGGGGTTAGGCAGACCCCTACCAGGTATCTCTTAAGCTCCATGTGGCAGAGGGGTTCGAACCTGAGCCTTCAGCTTGGTACAGGACCCCGTTTACCACATGGGATACCACCTCGGTGGCTTTTATTGTTTTTCATGAAACTTTTACAGATGTGATCTTCATGTAGAAAATCCCGCTACAATGTGCATGCAAGATTTTATAAAGCTTAAAAAATCAATGGCCTATATTGTGGAATATTTTCTTAGGTCATAAAATTGTATATAATTTTTTAAACACAAATCAAAAGCCAATCCCTTCTATTTTGAACATGTTGAATCCATTTCTGAGGTCCAATTAGATCAAAACAACTTTTCAACATGGAAATCTAGAAGCCTTTATAGGTACAAACATTAGTTGAAAACATTTTTTTAGAGAGAGAGAAGGATGTATTCTTCTTGAAGCAAGAGGATTAGACAGATTCTTCATGGAGTCGACAAGATCCAAGTAGTAGATTTCCAGACCAGCTGTTTAGAGCTTTAGGACAATGTTTTGTCTCTTTTGAGTCATTATATTCATTGGTCAGCTTAGATATCATATCTCTGAATGACATACCGGTAGAGATAAATGACTTCCATCTTGGATCAAGATGATTGCTTTTTCCATCTTCAGCAACATCAATCTCACTTCTCTGCTAAGACAAATCTCAATCCAGGAAGAGTTTAATTATGACATAGAAGTTGTAGAAGATCCTCCTACCTCAATAGGAGGAAGTGGCCAGTCTAACATTTTTATTTTATTTTATTTTCCAGTTCTTTTTATAGAATTTGACTATATCGATGTGATCTACATGGTTTACTTAGTAGGATTCAGATTTCAAATCATGAGATTACGTCATGTGAATATGTTTTTATAATGCTTTAAAAATCAACAGCTAAAAATTTTCACCAAAAAGAACAAGATCCAATAATTGTTTCCTAGCAAATAAATCATGTTGAACACATACATGAGGTCTGATTTATAAAAGATTTCCTAGAACATTGAAAATCAGTACTATCCATATCGTATGGGTAGTAAGGACGAACCTATATATATATATATATATATATATATATATATATATATATATATATATATATTGGCTACTAATGAAGGTACAAAACTAATGAGTAGAAATCACTTTTTTTTCAAAAAATTCTAATTTTTTGTAGATCAAATGTTACGGATGTGATCTACATGATTTGTTTAGTAAGAAACTTGCTTTGAATTATTTGATTATGACAAGTAATTAGGTTTTTAAAGGGGTCCAAAAATCAATGGCCTACAATATGCCAAAAATTCTGAACTCAAAAGACATTTTTACATCAGAAAAGCATGATTCAATGCTTGATCCTTAGCAAACAAACCATGTGGAACACATCTATGTGGTTAGATTAAATCGATATGACTTGCACCTATGACTTCTAGCTCATTAGTTCTGTACCTTCGTTAGTAGCCAATTACCCTATATATATATTGATGTGCATGTGTGACCAACATATGGGTGAGAGAAGGGTCTAGGTTGGATCTATGTTTGGTGAATCAACTAGACCCATCAAGGTTGCTCCAAAATTCATATTATCAATATATATGCTAGCACATGGGTTATCCTGTCATTAAAAAGTTAGGTCACTCATCAAGACTTAAAAATTCATAGGTTAATGTGTTTTTTTGCTTGATTTGAACCTGGTAGATAAAAACTACCTTTTGGATCAAATTGAATTAGTGAAAATACTTGAGTATTTATCATCAAATTTTGTTGCAATATGGGCCATACTTTTTTTAAAAACAATATTGGCAAGAAAAATGCCTATCTAACACAGACTGTTTACACACTATACTCTGATAAGCACACATCTACAAGTTTAGATCAAGCAGAAACCCCTCCAATTATGATTTTCAAAGGGCCTAATGAGTGATCTAAATTTTTTGATGATTGGATGATCCTCTCTCTCTCTCTCTCTCTCTATATATATATATATATATATATATATATATATATATATATATATATATATATATATATATATATATATATATATATATATATATATATAGAGAGAGAGAGAGAGAGAGAGAGAGAGAGAGAGAGAGAGAGAGAGAGAGAGAGAGAGAGAGAGAGAGAGAGAAGGGGGGGGGGGGTAACCGTCCAACCAAAAGAAAGTTGCATTTATTATCAATTTCTCTCGTTTTTAGTCTTTTTAACATGCAATAGCTTTTTGAATCTCTCTATCTCTCACACTCCTAATTCTTCACTTGTCCCAAAACTGTCTTCACTCACGAGAAAGGCCAGCAAATGGTAAAACATAAGTGAGAATTTTGTAAACAAAAAAGAATTGGGGCTCATGTCGGCTTCTATAATATATTGATAGACATTTCGATTGCATGTTTAAATCCATGTTATTCTGTTTAAGTAGTTTATTTGTGAAATGATCGATACAGGAGCAGAGCAGTGTACAGACTGGGTCCAAGAGATCCATTTGGGTTAAGTTCTAGTTTAAGGTTTTTATTTGGATTTTATTTAGATTTTGAATTTTTAATGTAATGAATCCATCTCTCATCCGAAATAGGCTTTACTGTTTCTTGTGTTCTCCTATAAATATTCATTATAAGGAATTCTCAATTGGAGTTGTTGGATTGAGTTATTGTTATTTTCCTAAATTCTATGTATTAGTTATTTGATTATTTTCTATTAATCTTGTTTTTGGTAGTATAATTAGTAGGAGTAGAGTAACTTGACTGTTTCTTTGCGAATTAGGCAACCGGTTTGCATCAATAATACTACAAACTAATCTGGTTTTGGTTCAAGATTAAGAGAATCACCCCTAGTCCTGGACTTTGTTGGGTCCATGCCAAGACTGACATTTGGCACTTTTAATCCTTCCATCTAGAGCTATGTTTGAAATGTGTTTTGAGTTAAACCAAGATCTTTGTAAGACATTAACCTAAACTATGTTTGGGTTTTGGATCCTTTTCACTTACTAGTGCTAATCAATGCTTCAAAAATCCAAGCCTAAACAGTTGAGGTGAACGATGTTGTTCAATAGAGATACGGCTCCCAGCTCAACCAGTTTGAGTTGTGATAACATCATGATATCATATTTTTTTGTGGATAACCGAACTAAAACTACTTTAAACTAGTACTCTCCTCATGAGCTCCTTGGTGTAAAAATCCCGAGTCCTCCTTGTCGACAAGGGAGTATACCCAGCTTCGAACCAGACCGGCATTACAATGAGATCACGGTTAAGCCAGTTTAACCAGATTGTTCAATCCGGTTCAATTTCTAGTTTGGCTTTGGGGGGACTTGTGAATCATGCCAAAAATGAGAAAACTATAGCTCACATGCTGATAAGAAGTAGGGATGGCAGTGGACCGGGGGAAAGCGAGGCCCCGCCCCGCCTTGCCCCGTTTGGACCGGGGATGAAGGGTATGAAACGGGGATGGAGGCGGGGACGAAGGTTAAAATCCATCCCTGTCCGGGGATGGAGGCGGGGATGGACGTGCACTTTTTCCCGCCCCGCCCCATCCCCGCCACGATCCCCGCCTCATCCCCGCCCCAACCACTTTTCCCCGCCCCGCCCCCCTCATCCCCGTTTGAACCGGGGATGGAGGACATGAAACGGGGATGAAGGCGGGGGTGGAGGATAAAATCCATCCCCGCCGGGGATGGAGGCGGGGGTGGAGGATAAAATCTTGAGGCCGGGCAGGGGTGGAGACCTTGCCCCCCCCCCCCCCCCCCCCACTGCCATCCCTATTAAGAAGTGATTGTTGTGGGCCAACAATTTTCCAAATCTTGGTTGCTCCTAATTTCAACCAAGCATGATACGTTTGTCCCTTGTAGCCCAATAGCTCCAAGAAGATGCATTTTGGCTATACTACTAGGAAATGAACTAGCCAAATTTGTCTGGTTTGCAACATTATTGGATTTGTGGAAGATTCTTGCCGATTGAGTCGAATGTGATAGCTAGATTGGTAGATTAAGACTATGAGTGGTCTCGTGATAGTAAGTACGATAGGCAGAGCCAGCGCGACTAGGTCTCTGATCCTAGAGTGGTTTCTCCGAGTAAAAAAAAAAAAAACCATGCCTGCTTTTTGCAGCTAGGGAAGATCATGTTGCAAACGGGTTGAGATATGGGCTGGCTCATGCTTGACACCACATTGTATCTATTTTTTTATTAGGTCAGGTATTTTTCAAAGTCGACGTATGGGTCAACTCATGCTTGACATGACACTGTATTTATTTTCATCAAACAAGACCTTTTTTTTTTCAAAATCTGAGATACAATTTGGCTCATGCTTGACCTGACACTATTCTTTTAGATAGGCAAGCTGGGGTTAGGCAGACCCCCACCAGTCATTCAAAGTACCACTGGGTTTTGAACCTGCAACATCCTACCACAAGCTGACGTGCACTGACAGCGTCTACCAACCAATGGGAGCGCCCGTTGGTGACCTGACCTGACACTGTATTTGATTTCATTTAGTAGGGTCCTTTTTTCAATTTCAAAACAGACTTGGGCTTGCAAGTGTTTTGGAAGGATTGCAAATTTGATAATTGAAAAAGTCGATTCAGAGCTAATTGGCCCAAAGACGATTCAAAAGGAGCCGGTTCAATTCATCTTTTTTAATATTTTTAAGGGAGTTAATTGTTCTTAACATTTTCTTAATGACACGTGTCATCCAATGGTAAAAAAAAGGAGCCGATTCAATTCATATTTTTTAATATTTTAAAGGGAGTTAATTGTTCTTAACATTTTCTTAATGACACGTGTCATCCAATGGTAAAAAAGGACCGATTCAAAGATGGAATCGATTCAATTTTTCATTTTTTTAAGAAACCGATTCACTAAGTGAACCAATTTTAACAACATTGGCTGGGGTTCAATCTGACATCCTCAGCATCTTAATGCACCCCCAGCTGGCCAGGTGTACTCAACCCGTGAGAGTTAAATGTATTATCAAAATGTGTATTGGAATTTTTTCTGTTTTTAGGTTATTCTGTGTATCTCAGCCTACCAAAATAGAAAAGCAAGCATATCCAAAGGACCACACCTAACTTTTGCAAACTGATTAAAGCAAACTCTCTCGAGTCCATCCAAACTCGACCCACATCAACAAACAAAGCAGGACAATATGACAAATAATGCACTCACAAGGAAATCTTTGCTGATTGAATCCCTCAATCTTGACCTAGAAAGATATGGTAAAAAGAAAAATAAATACAGGTATCAACGTCCACACAACACACATACACACATAGAAACCCCCCATCATCGACCAGATCAGATCAGGTGATCTGCCAAATCACTTTGGAAAAGTGAATTGACATCCTCACCGTCCATTATGGTGATCAATGGCTACTATTATGATTGCTAATGATGACATCATCCTTAACTTTTTGGTGGGCTCCACAACTTGCACAAGGACCATGGGATTGAAGCAATGGACGGTGAGGATGTTAGATCAATTTCTTAAAGTGATTCGACAGATCATCTGATCAGTTCTCATCACCGAGCTGGGCTCCGGTTGGTAAAACTCTTAAGGCCCCTTGCCCACTGGAGAGTACACCCAGCTTCAACCTTGAGGCAAGGGATGCCACCCGGGTGTTTCGAACTTGTGACATCCCATCAATATGGTAACATTCACAAGTCATGAGCGTAACCATCTTATCTTGTTGAATATTATAGATGTAAGCTGTATCTGCTCAATCTAACACCATAGATGTGATTAGCATGATTCATTGCTAGAGATCATACTTTGAATCATTTTCTCTTTCAATTAAAAAAAAAAGCATGATATTTTGAATTATAAAATTTTGGTACACTAGGAGGCAGTTGATTTTTGAATTTCATGAAAATACCTGTGTGCACGTCACACGTCATCCAAAGCATGTCTTCTACTAAACCAACCATGTAGATCACATCTGTAGAGTCTGTTTCTTACAGTAACTTGATTTTTTTTTTTTAAGTTGGTTCTATTAGCGTGTCCAGTTGATCCAAAACCAGAGAACTGTTGGTCAAGGGAAAACACATGCAGTACTTGGGACCAAGTACTTAGCTAAGTACTTAGCCCAACTGGGTGACATCGAGCATCCTGGAGAGAAGAACCCAGTTGGATCGAGACTCGAGTGCTTTGTGAAGTACTTGGCTCGAGTACTGGATCAGGCCTCCAGCCAAGGTGGACTAGTTCTAACCATTCCAGAGTGGATCTCATTATACCCCAAATGATAGCAAAGAGGATAAAAAACTTCCATCGCTAGCCAGAGTTAAGTCACCCTCTTAAACACTTCAAGCACAAGACTGCAACCCTGCAGATAGCAGTGACACGTCCAACTCCAAGAGAGTCTTGTCATGTTTTGTCCATCAATGCTGTAAAGAAGGGGTCTATCGTATTCTACATCTCTTTCAAACGCTACAAATGCTCCACACTAAACGTAAAGCAGTCAGAGAACATCTTTTGTCTTACTGGAACAGTTGGAAAGTACTGCAAAAACCCATTTTCAGCAGAGGGATTTAAGTTTTATTTCTTTCCTTGCCTAAAAGATAGAGCGAAGCAACAGATAAAAAAAGGAACTGAACGAGCAAAGGAGTTATTTGTTGTTTTACCTTTAAAAAAACTTTAAACAAAGAGGGAGCACATCCAACTTTATAAAGGATAAAAAGGAAAGGCTGTACATTACTTTCAAATATCCCAACGCCCTTCAAGTTTATGGAAATGTGACAACTACTGTCATCCAAAGATGTTTCTCTTTTTCTTTTTTATCCGTAAGAAAGGCAGTTGCCCTAGAAAGTTAAAGAGGGTTTGTGCTTCAATGGCTATTAGGTAACCGACTTTAGGCTTTAATTCACAACTAACTCACAAGGATACTGGTACGACACGATACACGACTTGAGTTCAACATGTGAATTTGAAACTTTTTTGAAGAGTAAGATGCCGGGACCCGGAACTCCAATTTTTTTAAATAAAAAATTCCATATTGGTAAAGATGGGGATGACTGCTAATGGAGGAATAGGAAAATCGTTTTGAATTAAGGGATACTTGAGGCAGTTAGGTCAAATTCTTATGCTTAAATCAAGGCTAATTCAAGTTAAATAATGGAGTTAACGATGGGTATCTTTTTAATATAAAAAGTTAGGCCAAGTTAATGGAATTGACGAAAGAAAATCTGGTACTTCACTTGAAATTTCAGCTAAAAGATGGGTCTTTATATGAAAAATTTCAAAAGATTTGTTGAGAATGTAATTAAAAATTTATAAGGACTTTTGGATAAAGTTTTTATAAAAAAGGAAGTCTTACTTACACGACACATCCTAATTTTTTGAAAAATTAATTACCATTTATAACAAATCTCTCCCTCTCCCCACGTCTTTCACTTCCTTTTTTTAGTTATCAAACATCTTACTTTCTCTACAAAATGACTCCTCCTTAATAGGTATAAAATCTCTCTCTCTCTCTCTCTCTCTCTCTCTCTCTTTGGTCATGACTCTTTCGTGCTCTTTCATTGATCATACAAAGAAACTCATTTATGCATGGGGTTGATATTATTAGCAATTTAGGGGCGAAAAGTGGTGTTCGAGTTAGGTCTTATCAGATCCAACCTGAAATCAAGTCAAAAAGCCGGACCCAAACCTAACTCAATTTAATTAAAGTTCAGGCCCGGATGCAGCTGAAAATTGTGGACTCATATAAGTTAACAGGTTTGGGTATGTATCGGGGCCAGGTTTTCAATTACATGTTTTTTAATCGAAAAATGACCATCCTGTATAAGTAATTTGATGTGTTTTTCCAAAAACATACAATTTTTTACATTCTTCTATGTCCAAAATCGTAAATATCTGAATTTAAAAAAACTTTTTTACCTTTAGTACATCTGTTTGGATCTCTCTCTGATTGAATGCCAAAAACTAGTGTTTAAAATGTTAAAAACAGAGTTATAACTTTCATGTTTTGAGTCAAAACCGAAAACCCCTTTAGGGTTCTCATTTTTGAGTTCCAAAACCGCCCTCTAAGGTTACACATTTTTTGTCTCACCACCACAAAAAAATTGAAAAAACATAATTATAACGTTAGCTTTTCATTGCCATCAAAATCATCTTGATTTGATTAGTAGTTAAAAACAAACCTCATCTAAAAGATAAATTGTACCTCCTAAACATGCAAACAACGATCATAAGCAAGGAGAAAAAAGTCCACATACAAATAAAGGTGAACTTGAACAAATCAACATAAAATGTATGAAAATTTCCTCATTTTGTTCAAGTTTAACGGAAAATTCACATATAATTTTATTCCAACTTCAAGAAGTAAAAAACAAACAATCGTGCAAACCTCATTTTAAGTGTAAGTATGCAATGCAACACTTGAGGAGCAGAGTGATGTGAACTTTATTAGTTCCACGCAAGAGAAAGGTAAAAGAAACATTCCAACACTGGCTATTTGAGATTTTTGACATAATATTGCAAATTGTGGAGTTTTTAGAGAAAAATCATTTTTGCCATATATTACGATCATTTTTTGTTTTTTAATTGAGTCTAAAAGTTAGACCCAAACCCAACCCATCTTGATTCAGAGCGAGTTCAATATATTTAAGATTCCAATTATTTTTACTTCAATCTTGATAAATGCATTTGATATATATACCCTTTTTACCATTAGATGTTATAGGACTCCTCAGACTGTTTAATGGGATGAAAACCAACAGAAAGAAAAACCAATCCTTACATGGAATAAACAAATGAATAAATGGATGGCATTTTATTCCTGCGTTTAAAAAAATCACCGGTTGCTTCTCAGAAATGTATATGTATGTTACAAGTATTCGTGTTTCTAACTGGAAGAACTGGGTATCTTGTACTGCTTTTTCAGGAAGTGAGATGCTTCCGAGTCGGCCCTGTGGCATAAAACTCTCAGCAGTGTTTCTGTGTCGGTCCCCAGTTTGCTCCTGTTACCTTCCATGCTAATGATCTTCAAATCTTCAATCAGTTCACGAGTCTGGATAAAATAAAATGGTAAGAGTACAGATCGTGCCAAGCACACTTAAACCGTGTTAGAGTTTGTGACTGGATTAGGCCAACTTGGGCAGTGGAATGAGCTTTCTTGGGGGTCAATGTACAAACCCAGCTCAAACTGATTTAAGCTAATAGACAGCAGTTGATGCCTCGATCAACTTCAGTCCCTATAGCTTGCAACAATTTGTCTGAGCCATCTTACTTATGAGACCCCAGATGAAGTGGAGCTTCCAGGCTTGATCAAAACTAAAAAAATGGTCTAAATCTAAAGCAAGGAATATGAGTATTCGGTCAACTCCCTAGGCAAATGTGATTTAATAGCCAGAATCCACTGAGGACCAGACTTGGACCAAGTTGGTTTTCTAGTTGGCTTCACAGTTGAAAGGAAGTCGAATTCAGAGCAAGCAATGAAATGCAGCCTGAGCACACTGACAGGTCCAAAATGAAGAAGGGCCAAGACTGGTGGACTTGGGACAACTATGAGGCCTTGGTTCCTGAAGAACCTATACATGACAAATTGAGGAATCGTTTACCAATTCAAGCGTGATCCACTACAGTTCTATTTCGTAATTCACACAAACAGTTGAACTGGGAAGATTGCGAGAAAGAGACTCTGGAAGGAGACTCAAGATCGAGCTTTACAAGTACAAAAAATGAAAAGGTTTCCGTTGATGGTTGAGCTGTCTCAGTGAGCCCTGCGCTCTTAACTGAGTTTGAGTTGACTGGGCCTCTTGACAAGTGAACCAACTGGTGTGTCGGTCCTTCGGACAGTCAACTCATGACTTTAAGGAATTACCAATCCAGAGTTTCCCTAATCACAGTTGATAGAGGAACTAACCTCAAGACCTTGTAGTTTAATGACCAACTGTGCACGCACTGCCAAGTTCTCGACCTTTCCACGTGGCAAACCATCACCACCGGAGATAAAGAATTCCTGCACCGTAGAAACGAATTTAAGAAGAGCTAACACAAATTTACTTTCAAAGGACTTTCTGAGCCACAGAGACTAGGATTAGCTAAAAAACGACCAAGGGACAGTTTTGGATACATTGATTCAACGAGCGAAATCATGAATAAATCATGGAAAAACTAAACAGCATTGAATACTTAGCCTCGATTAGGGCGATGGTTGCACGTAATCAGTAAGGCAGCCCATAATATTAAAAAGAAAACAACAAAAAGGATAGTGTATGAGTAGTAGTCTTTAGTCCAACCAATGAGTTAGACTCTACTAAGCCAAAGAAAAGAGTAGATGGTGAGTCGAAAATCACCCAAACTTATGTTCAAAAACCACTAATATTGACCTGCAGTCAAGTACCAAGACAAGATTAACTTGATACTTCAATGAGATGAGTGTGCCATATCGAGTTCAAGTCTTTGAACAATAATTTTTTTAACCAACTGATCAGTAGAATTCTCACCCATGATAATAACAAAAGAAGCAACTGTCCCAAGTATCACCCCAAAACTCAATGTATGTACGGATACTCGAGAGAAGCCGCAGTATACTCATTTCTAGGCAAGTGTTTGAGAAAGATGCACATATAAATAAAAGCAACCATTTCTGTACATGTTTTAGGGGGTGCTGGCCTAGAAACATGGTTGGCCCAAGCTTGTCTTGTTTGACCCAATGAAAACCAAGATTGTATCAAGCTTAGTTGCAGGGGTTCTCAGTCAATGGGGCACAGCTAGAGACTGAGCACCCTCATGTGACTCATTTCTCACTATATTTTTCACTTCAATTAGCAACTAGAACAGTATAAACACCAATATGCTGGTGCTTCAGGTGAAGCATACTCAGAACGAAAGAAGTTACCTTCAAGATTTCTAGATCTTCTTGCAGAAGTCGAGCATCACTTTGGAAGAATATTTGCGATGGACCGCCATCTAGTAACACTCGAACCAATCCATCCTGACAAAGTGGCACTATTTTATGTGCTATAATTTTGTTAAAAGAATATGAAATATGCACCATATAAATTTCATACCAGTGATGCATGAAGAAGCCCAGAGACAACCCGGTCCCTAAGTGGGTCCACAATAATATCACATAGTTGAATGAGCACCTGCAACAAACAGAAGACAAACATAAACAGAAGAACAGTAAGATGGTACATGATTAGCTAAGGTGATATCAGACACGACTGTGACTTTGAAAAGGGGACAGTACGCATGCATGCACACACACATGCATGGACACACAGACACACAAGGTATCATCATCATCATTGTTATCAAGCTGTGTGACATTTACGTAACACCAATCAGTCTGTAGAGTATGTCCTAAAGGTCTCAATACTAGGGTAGCATTAACCTCCGCTTCATGGATTTTTTGCAACTCTTTTTACAACTTGGGACAAGGAAGACTTGAGAAAACAGTTGATATTATCAACTAACTGAGAATATTGAAAGGTATATTTCTGCAAGTAATTTGGAATAATTTTAGCAGGTATTCTGCAATATGCTAGTATTTTAGGTGGCTTGTTCTAAAACAAAGTTCAACATACTGACTGCTTGTACTGGTAGTAATCTATTCCATAAATTAGTATGGATTTTATCACTTCACTATGGTTTGAAGATGAGAACATGAAAGCTTTATTCTAGGTTGAGGAACTTCTAAGAAATAAGAAAGTGCTTTCCTTACCCCATCAAATGATTCAATCAGGGCTTCTAGCCTGGATTGGGAAGCACTAGGCTTGTACAATCCATCAATGAATGGCTCCCTTAAATCCCAGAAGACAATCTTAGTTCCTGCAAGAAATAATAGATTGATTTGATTGGGAGCAAATAGAACTTATTATAGAATCAACAAGCATGAAAACTTACCAGTGAACTCACAAACTTTATCTATTGCAGCGTTGATGTCTTTCCTTGCACCATCAAATGCATCCATTTGGCTGTTATTGACATTATTTCTTGACAAATCATCAGCTGATCTTCCTAGATCAAAGTAAATAGGAATATCATACATCAGGAAACTAAAATGGAGGAGGCCTACAGATTCCACTCCAACAGAAGCTACAAAGATGTGACCTGGATTCAGATCTTAGATTTTCAAAAATATAACTTTTGGTGGCTTCTCAATGTAACTTAATTATGGGTTGTAATGAAACCAAATGTGCACAAATACAATAACACTAAGGGTTACAAAGAGTGCACAAACACAAAGCCTCTATTGGGAAAAATACAATAAGCCACAAGGGCTAGCACAAATAACTCACAAAAAGTATTAGAGAGAGAGAGAACAAACAAAATATAAAAAATATTTTGTATTGAAATGCTTGAGAGAAGCATAAAATGAGAAGGGGGAGATCCCCCTTTATATACAAGAGAGGGGCTCAAATAGAACCGTTGGGAGCTCCCAACAGCGCTATTTGGTCAAAAGACCAAATAGCCCATTATAAAAAGGAACAAAAAAGAAAAAGAAAAGATAAATGTACCCCTAATGGGTGCAGCCTGTTACAAAGACTGAAATGACAAAATAGCCGTAATGGGTATAACCTATTACAAAAATGTATAAACAATATAATATATATATATTAACACTCACTCAAATTAAGGGTGAGATCACTGAAAGTTTGCCTAAAAGGAAGGAGAAACGGGAACACAACAACGTTTTGGTGAAGAAGTTCGCAAATTGATATTCTGACGTAACATAAAGAAGTTCAATAGTGTCCTTCAAAAATTTGCCGCAAACGTAATGACAATCATTCTCAATATGCTTTGTTCGTTCATGGAAGGTGTGGTTGTTGACAATGTAGATCACACTTTTGTTGTCGCAATACATCTTCGAAGGAGTGGAGATGATGACTCCCATATCTTTAAGTGAACTTTTCATCCATACAATTTCAGTAGTAGTGGTCGCCATCGCTCTATATTAAGCTTCAATGGAAGACAGTGATATATATATATATGTGTGTGTGTGTGTGTCACAGGGATTCTGCCAACAGGGTGCCTCACCCGCGTCGACACGACGCGACTCGAGTGTGAATGTGGGTGCGGCACCTGGTGCGGTCAAGCCGACCCTGGGTGCGGTTAATGCACCCAGAGTCATAAATGTCCAGGCCTGAACAAAAAAAAAATGATGAAAGGGATTGGGCGGGGGATCAGGGCAAAAATTTTACCCCGACGCCTCCCCTTCTCCTCTGACGCTCCTTCAACCCGAGCTCTCCGATGACTCTGGCGACTGCAAGTCTGCTAGGTATGTCTCTCTCTCTCTCAATCTCTCTCTTTGGGTTCTGTGCAAGTTAGCAACCCAACAACTGGGTTATGTGTCATCAAACTCAGTCATGCAGGGCTGGGTTGCTTGCTGTCAAACTCAGCCTACTGGGCTGGGTTCGGCTCCCAACACCCTGGGTTGTTGATAGATAAAGGGAAAGGACTTTTGTTATCCTTATCCCCACATGTAAGTTTTGTTGCTAGTGTTGGTGGTAGTGGTAGTGGTGATTCGAGTTTGTTAGCTGCATGTTATGATGGGGGGCCACTATGGGCACATGTGGATAAGCTTTGTGGTAGAAATAAGAGATTTTGATGCAAGCTTTGTGAGAGAGATTAAGTTGGGTCTTACACAAGAGTTAAGGCTCTTTGTTGAATATACCAGGACATAGCATTTCAGGATGCAAAAGAGTTGATGAGGCAATGCGAAGACAATACAAATAAATACAAGATGAATATGAGAAGAAGAAGACAATGCGTGATTCTTGTGCAATTAGTGTACCCTTTTTAAGCCACCAAGAATATGCAAAAAAAAAGAAAAAGAAAAGGTGGATGTAGGAGTTACAGAAAGATGAACGATATAAGCATCATTCAATAGATATGGAAGGGAGGAAGTTGATAGAAAAACAGGAAGTATTTTTATTCTAATTCACTTCCATTTAATGCAGCTAGAAATCCTTATTGAAAGGATTTAGTTACTTCACTAGCAAATTGTAACTTAAGTGACTATGTATCTCCAAGCTCAGAAAAACTACGAACGACAATTCTTACAGAAGAGAGGACAAATGTTGAGAGATTGCTAGAAATTAAAAAAAAATCATGAAAACAAAATAGAGTTTCCATTGTTTCTGATGGGTGGACAAATATTTAAAGGCGTCCACAGATTGATTTCATTGCTTCCTTGCTTAGTGGCCTAGTATTCCTGAAAGAAGTTATACATCTGGGCAATATAAAAATATTGAGTATTTGAAGAGATTATTTATAAAAGTAATAAAAGAAGTAGGTGATAAGAAAGTAGTGCAAATAATCACAGACAATACTCCAGTTTATAAAATTGCAGTTCTGAGTTTGGAGAGTGAGTATCCTCATATTTTTTGGACTCCCTATGTAGCACATAGTTTGAATCTGACCCTCAAGAGCATCTGAAACCCCAAAGAAGAAAATTCACCAGCATATGCTCTATATTCATGGATAGAAGAATTACAAAAAAAATGTCAAAAACATTAGAAATTTTGTTGTCAACCACCATCATGCTACTGCCATATTTAATAGGCATTCTGATTTGAAATTATTGAAGGTTGCTGAAACACGTTTTACATCCATCATTGTGATGGTGAAAAAAATTAAGAAAGTCAAGAATTGTAACGACCCCAACTCATACCCATAAAAAAATGACAATTTTTTTTTAAGTGCCAAAGCATTCTCAGAGACGCGGGGCCTTTAGAGTTACAACACATCCACCACAAAAGATCTTATACTCATCTTTTAAACCAAACCTTATTTATTAAAGTGCAGAGAGTATGAGACATAAGCAAATAAAATGTAAATAAAGTTAAAAGAAGAGTCACGCAGTCCAAAAGAATTTGCCAAGCAATCGTGTGTTCCCCTTGTAGCCCTCTCGAAAGCAAGTAACCTCACTCAGCTTCTTATGTTGCAAAAGCACAAAAGTAAGGGTGTCAGAATCCAAAAAATTCTATGTACGAATCCCTCTAATGAAACAAATAAGTAAAAAGAACATAAATAAGGTTCATACAATATTTTAGAGGGATGCAATTATGATAAATTCATAACTCAATTAATTATTCAAGCAACAAGGAATAAGTGTTAAACAAGAGAAAACAATTATTATCAATAGGGAACAATCAATTATGCAATAAAGACAAGTATCATGCAATAGAAAACACATATCATGCAATCACCTATATATCACAAGGGAACAAGTAAATATGCATGGTTTTAATACACATGCATGAATAAATTATTATCTTTTATCAAAGTTTTTTTTATATGCATGTCCCTATTAAATGCACACAATTTAAGTTCTTTTTATTACTGTTGCCCGCGGATACTCCAAACGAGTAAAAATTTTCGAAGTCAAGTAAGGTTCCCAGGATAATTTAGCACACAAGTTGTATTTTATTACTGGGTTCCAAACTTAGCCCTTGATCGAAACAACTTTCGGAACATTAGACTTCTACATCTAATGTCGGAACACCAGAGATCTCTACATCCACAAGTACCACTTTCTTGGTATACCAAAACAATAACTGTGTCTACACACCACTGCTAGGTAAAGTGACAGATTCTCCTTAAAACCGTGGCTAGGAGAAGAACCTCAATAGCAGGTTCAGGGGTAACAACAATGTACAAGGAGTTTTAGTATCCTCACGATTTTCCAAAACCGCAACTCTAAGAGTCCCATTTTAAAAACGGGATATCTCAAAACGTATATTACATTATTCTCTTTCTTTATCTTGTTATTAATGCTCATTCATTAATTTGCAATTCGGCATGCAAAATTAGTAACACAAGTTCGCATATTCAAATGCGAGGTTCATCACGAGATCACAACCAGTGAAAAATATAGAATAATATAATATAGTGAAACAATATCAACGTGAATTTTGCGATGCATTAAAACAGGTAAGGAGTAATCTAAGCTTAAGGCTCACATAGCCCACAATGATCTATTATTTGATCATTAATGCATCATATGCAAAAATCATAACATGCCATATATGCAATGATGTCAACATGCTTTCCGATGCCCATTACTATATGCCAATTTAAACATATGCATGAACTACAACATTCATATGCAAGTGTTCACTATTCATGTGCATGCGCTTTCATGTAATCATTTCACATACACGCTTTCATTCATGAACCATTTCAGTTAGAACATGTGAACATTCATGCATTTACGTACATGCAGAAAACACATCCACTTCATGTATGCACATCCACTTGAAACAAACTTGAAATAACATATCGCTTAAGCATGTCATATCAAGTCAAAGCATGTGAAAAATTTCATTCTTAGCATGCATTAAAATCAAAATACATACACTTAACAAAATCTGAAAATTTACATGCATATGAAATTTCGAATTCTAGATTTAAGCAAACATAAGGTGTTAAAATTATTTTTGAAGTAGGCCGATCGAGCCTAGATGACCCCTTCAGCTGGGGTTCAGCCGCGACCCAGCTGAACCCAATCAGCTGGGTGCCGCAGGCCACTCACTAGCCATACAAACAAAACTTTATATATATATATATATATATATATATATATATATATATATATATATTAAAACCATTGTTTCAGTTTTCTTTTTTTGAAAGGTACCCAGGTGCACCCACTCAGCTGGGGCTCGGTGCCAGCCCAATCAGGCTCAGTCGGTTGAGCTTGGCATCCACCACAGAGGCCCAACCCGGGCCTGTGCATTCTGCCAAAGTTTGGCAGTCAGCCCAAAAAAGAATCTGTTTAAAACTTAAAAACCCCGCTTTTCTTTTTATCTCAAGGCTGCCCAGCCGAGCCAGGCTCAGCTGGGCCTGCGGCCTGGCAGGGCATGCCCAGGTCTGGTCACGCCTGGCTGGCCGAGCTGCACTCGACTGGCCTGTTGACCCGGCCTGCCCTGCAGCCCCACTTCGTTAGCCGGTTGCCCAGCCGGGCCCACTCGGCTGGGCCCTGCGGCACTAACCAGGCCTGCTACAAATAGGCCAGCACATGTCTATGAAATTATTTTGCATACGCAAAAAAAAAACATGCTACGAAACTCACATGCATATGCATTTTCAGCATGCATAAATCTACAACTTTCATCTCTTAAATAGACATGATTCTACTAGTTGTGCATGCGTGAATCAACAAATACTTCCAACCTACATGCATGTACTTATTGACAAATCAAGAACACCTGCATATTCAAATTTCTCAAATATGATATGCATGCATAAACAAAATTTTACTCTTAAAATGATCCAACATCCAAAATGCTCTTTCGATAGGATATTAATGAAATATCAAAAATGTAAATGTCATACGACAAGCATATAACAAGCTATATTTATCATGAAATAAATTTGGTTTTAACATGAGAATAGACATGTACATAATTTTATTTTTTGTAAGATGTCTAAAATAAAAAATACATTCATAAAAGAGAATCCATAAATCCTCATCCATGTATTTTAGAGTAAACATCTAGATTTACTCTTTTTTCATGGATTTCCACCAAAATATTGCATGAAAATCCAATCTATATTCAATTTCTCACTTGAATCAAAAGAGGAAACCCGTACCTTGATCGTAGATAAAAAAAGAACAAAAAAACAATGGTGGAAAACGTTGGATGGCTGGAGAAGAAGCTCCCTTCTTCTTCTTCTCTCTCTCTCCCTTTTTTTTTTTGCGGTTTAAATAGGCCAAGAAAGGGTGACGCCCCCCGCCTTCTCCAGCCCCTTCTAGATGGGCTGGAGATGAAGAGTTACCTTTTTTTTTGGGAACTTTCACACCTTTATTTCCAAAATTTTTTGAAATTCCTTTAAGTTGACTTTTCAAAGTTTCTAATTTTTAAAAGTCTTTTCTCAAGCCTTCGTTAGCCTTCTTAGGCATGTACAAGGACTCTATCAAGGACTCCTAAATAACTACAAAAATTAAATTTTGAAATTAATTAATTTTAAATATTAAATAATTAATAATTACCCAGAAGCTTCCAAAAGTTGCCAAATTAACTTAGGAGAGTTGTTAACATTAATTAACTCCAATTTAAAGGTGTCTAATGAATTTAATGTTGAAAAAATAGTTGAACATGGATTTGGATTTGGATCTGGATCCAAGATCCAAATCCATCTCCAAAAATCCAAATGGGTTTTAGGCTCGATCAAATCCAGATTAATATGGATCTTGGATAGAGTCCAAATCAATATTAATTTGGATCAAATCCATCGGATCCAGTCCAATCCAAATCCGCATCTGAACTGACAAACTACTCATTTTTCGAAAAAGCACGATTTTCGATCCAACCATAGCTCGAATCCAAGAAAATAAAATATCGTTATGCTTAAAATTTTGAGACACATCCAACGATATATAACTTGAATTTTACCTCTGAAATTAGTCTAAAAATAACCCGAATTTCGCTTGAATTTAAAGGTTAAAAATAAAACCTTTTCTCACCTTTCGATTGGCTCATCTCGACCTTGTCGATGAGACCTGGGTCAAGCCCAGACTCAAGAGCATCAGCCAAAAATCGAGAATCTACCGATTTTCTTCTATACTTAGCCAAATTTTCAAAAATCTCAAATTTAACTAAGTGTGAAAATAAGCAATATTATAATAATGCTTTGGTTAACATGGTGACTGATGAGAATTGGACATTTTATTGTGCTGATGATGTTGTCAAGGATCAAGAAATTAAGAAATTCATTATTGATGATGAGTTTTAAGATAGAGTCGTATACTTCTTTGAGTTTATGCAGCATATTTGGAAAATACTGAGAGAAGTTGACAAGGATGAGCCCATGCTTTACAAAGCTTATGAAATGTGGGATAATATGATTAAAAAAATATTATGTGGTCTTGATCGTGTGGGAAAATATTATGCAGCATAGTAGCAACACTCATTTGCATTGCATGACACATTCTCTCAATCTCAAATATTATGCAAAGAAGTGGTAGGAAAGTGGTCTTGATCGTGTCCCTCCAAATTAAAACTCAGAGTTATCAAGGCATAAAAACATTCTATCGTATTGATGATGTTGGCAAAACTTTATCGAGAATCACATATTCTAAATCAAATCACACAAGAGTTTGAAAATTTTTCATCTTCGATGTTATATGGACATGCATTAATAGAGGAAAAAAATATAGATCATATCACATAGTGGTCAACATATAGATCAGAAACACCTCTTCTCCAACATCTTGCATTGAGATTGCTATCCTACCCTACTAGTTCATCTTGTTGTGAAAGAAATTGGAACAATATGCTCAAATCCAACATGAAGAGAAACAAACTCACTAGCAAGAGTGCAAAGGATTTAGTCTATGTTCATTCTAATCTTCGATTACTTTCGTGAACCAATGAGGAATACAGGTATTAATTGCTCGCTTATTTATTTGACTATTTCTTAGTTTCTTCGTTTAAATATGCAATTATTTAATATTTTCACATTCGGTTTGTAATGCAGACAAAGATTATCTAAATTTTGGGATGTAAACCCAGAAGAGTGCGACTTAGAGGAAGAGCATGATTTCAACATTACAAACATGGACTTATTTGAGTCTACTCTTCCTTCTTACGATGAATTTGATGATGAAGTAGAAAATTATTAAGATCATTACCTCATCGTCATATACATTGTGTAGGACATACTTTTGGTATGTAATTATGCATTGTTTGTTTCTTTTATTAGTATACTGTATAATTTACTTCTTTTCTGTTTTACTTGTTTGATTGTTTCCATAATATATTGATGTTGATTTAATTATGATGTTAGTTTTTATGATGAAGAATAAAATTGTAGATTGTTAATTTGATTTATTGCATGCATGATGAATTGATGATATGATAATTATTTTGTATTTCATTAGTATTACTGTAAACTGTTAAAAATTATATATATATATATACATATATATATATATATATATACACACACACACACACCCTCCTGCACCCCCATACCCAAGTTTTTTTAAAGTGCCGCATCGCAGCACCCGCACCTATGTGACATATATATATATATATATATATATATATTACTAGGGGTGGCAAAACCTGACACGACCCGCCAACCCAACCCGCCTCTTAGGCGGGTTCGGGTTGGGCAAAAATGAACCCGTTTAATAAACGGGTCGACCCGCCTAACCCATTTATTAAACGGGTCGGGTTCATGTTAGGGGTATGCCAACCCGGCTGACCCATTTAATGAACGGGTTAGGCGGGCGGGTCAACCCGCCGACCCACAAACCCGACCCGCCAACCCGTTTACCCGACCCAACTAGTTTATTAAGCGGGTTAGCGGGTCGTGTCGGGTTACCCGTTTAATAAACAGGTCGGGTTCGTGTTTGCCACAGCCGACGCGTTTAATAAACAGGTCGGGTTCGGGTTGAGGTATGCTGACCCGCCAACCCGACCCAATTGCCACCCCTATATATTACCATACATATATATATATATTTGTTTCATATTTTACATATATATTTATATATGTATATATATATTATTTATAATGATGTAATAAGAAATACCCTCTAGGGGTATTTTTATCATTTTACAACATTGTAATAGGTTGTGCCCATTAAGGGTACTTTAGTTCTTTTATTTTATTTTGTTCTAAGAAACTCAAAATATCATGATATTATTGTGATATATCACAATATTTTTTGTGAAAAAACTCATTTTTTATATTTTAAGCTTACATTTTCTATTTTATAACCATTTAAGACTTGTTTCTTTATATTTTTGCAAGAAAAATAATGCAAGGCTATTATTTTCTCATTTTCTAAATTATTATTTATATATATTTCAAATTTTTAAACTCCCAAGATTTTCCTAAGGAAAAACCAACTTTTGAAAATCTCTTCGAGAAAAACCCTCACCAAGAAATTACCTTGAACAATATAGGTAACTACATATATATAATTTTTGTCTTAGGATGTACTTTAGGTATTCTTACTATATATGTTTTTTTTATTTGTTTTGTGAATTTCTTTGGTCATAAGTTATGTGCACTTTGTTGTATGTAGCTTCTGTATGCATCGGAAACTAGCCATCAAGAATAATTAATGGATGGTTGAATTAAACTAGCCAACTCAGCTAGCCATTAGCTATTCCTAACTGCTTCTTCACCTTGTATAAATAAGGGTCATTGGCCTTTTTGCACAGCAATGAATTTTCTATGGATTTTAAGAGATTAGTAAAATTTAATTGTTTTATTTTGTGTGCTCTTAGTGGCCTTGTATGGTGTGTGCCCTTAGTGGTGGCTTTGTGACTTCTTTGTGACTTTGAGCACCCTTGAATTCACTTTATTACAGCATCCTCGTTCAATACTAGATCGGTTCCAAACTTCCAATAAAACCAAATTGACTTGGTGCAGGACGGAGATAGGTGTCAAAGAGGTTCAGATAGATATGACTAGATATGACTCAGAGCAGTAGCATTAGGTCAGAACCAATATGCAATCAGTTGGCAGTCATGTCCTTGCATAACAACACTAGATGTGGAGATAAATCCAACCCAAATACAAGGTGGTCATCTAGAGCACATTTTTCAAGCTGTCGCATGACTATCCCCTCATTTTTCGATGGTTTATATGATGCCCAATGATGATTAAGATAGATACAATCAGCCAGAGATGAAACACTGTCTACTTGCTGTAGCCTTAGAAATCTTAGTTTTATCCCACTTATACGATTAATACCTGCAGTTATAATGTAGACCCAGTTTGTGAACAATGTTCCACCAAATGACCAGGAATTAGATGCATTATTCAATAACAATGAAGCCATTGTGAGCAAAGGTTAGAAGTTTAGATGATTACTAGCATTCAAATTTTCCTGAGGTGCTTTACTTGACCATCTCTCTCGGATGCTATCTTCCAATTTGTTCAACTCACTGATGGCATACTGTAGTCATCAAAGAAAAAGAATGTCATGAAATTTTTGTAAGAAAAGAAGGGCTAGTGCCTTATATAGTAGATTACTAATTATAGGGCAACTATCAAATGATTGTGCTGATGTCACAACTAACTTTTCGTACAACGTGATATTTCTGTTGCATGCTAAAACACAAAAAAAATAGATTGCTAGACACATCATAGAATATCTAAATGTAAAGTCTCGAATTTCACTCGATTTCTTATAAAAATAGAAACAACATGAATAGAATAATCATCTAATGTCTTCAAACTACAAATTGTCAAAAATGACATGAATTACAAAACTTAAAATCTAGATATTCTAAATTTCCAAGAATTCTAGTTATCATGCTGGGACTTAGATGGCAGTATCTTGATTGACCAACTCTCTCTCTCTCTCTCTCTCTCTCTCTCTCTCTCACACACACACACACACACACACACACACACACACACACACACACACACACACACACGTGTGCATATTGATGCAGATAGAATGTGGTATTTATCCTTCTCACCCAGTTTTTTGCTGGGTTGTACATGACATGATGATACCATAGAGGAATATCTAGGTAATATGGGTGCTTCAGCACCCCCCAAAGCACAAGTCACACTCGCACCTATGTGATAGAGATCCAAAATTTCCAAGTTAAAAAAAACTTAGAAACTTAAAAATACATATGGATGTCTATGCGTACATAGATACATAATTATACACACACACACACACACACACACACACACACATATATATATATACACACACATTAAAAATTAGAAAAAAAAAATGTAAAATAAAAAAATATTTACAGAAATCCATTTTCAGCTGTTAAAAATGTAAATTTTGGATAAATCATGATATTTTAGTTAAACAATAATATTGTGATATTTTGAAAATGTTCACGGTATTTTGGCCATTTAAAATGAAGACAAAATTATCAGTTTTTTGGCAATAACCAGAGATGTTTATCACTATGACTTAGATTACCAAGTATTACTTAGTTATTATTTAATTGTTAATTTTTTATTTTATTAATTTTCTTAATTGAATACAAACATTAGTTTATTGATATTAGTTGCATTTTTTTTCAAAAAATGCTGTGAAAGATTTTGGTCACACCTATTACTATTTTAATATGTAAAATACAAGTTAACAAAACATAGCTGAGTAACTGCATTGACCTAGCCCAGTCCTGAGCTGAAAATGAACAAGCAGAATCAGGAGTCACAGGGTTTTCAAGTTGTGTGACATACATAGATTTTTTGTGCTGTATTTGTTTTCTTGACATGCTAATGAAGAATAAACTTCTTTTACTTCTTTTCTTGACCTGGATTCACTAGCTACACATGGGGCCACTTGGTTTCAACCCAGGTCTTGCCTAGCCCTAGCCCGAAAAGGGAAAAACTCATCCAATACAGATCCAAATTTAGATTATTTCATTTACCTAAAAACCAGATATACAGATTAGTTATGATCTATATCCAACATTGAAAAATTAAGCCAAATTTGAACAAATCAAAAGGTAAAAGCATAGTAAGAAGTGCGAAGGCACAGTGGAAAGCACCATTCAAAAGCGGAAGCTGCTCAATTTCAAAATAAGCAGGAAGCAACTAGAAAACCTGATTCAGACTAATCAATATGGCAATCTCCATATTCAAGAAACTGGATTCTTAAATTAATCATTGCATACATTTATTGGATTTTTGTTTAATAGGAAGTGTTACAGAATTGTATGCACAACATGGTATTCTTTCTACCACTGTATTAGAACAAGATAAGATCATAATGCATAAATAATTTAGTTGGGAATTTATTTGATACAGAACACTCATATAAATAAAATGATTTGCAACATTGTGGGAAAATGAATACTGCACCCTTTCCAGTTTTTATCTAATGTCTCAAAAATTGCATACATGATTAATGTTTTTGATCTCGCATGCATATTTTTATGTTGTTCATTAAACAAAGCGATCTAGGGATGTCTTAATCCTACAGATTATGATACTCATTCCTTTTTTTCTTAACCCACTTTCTCATCACTTGGAACCCAAGGTAATCTTGCTTCACAAATGATTCCCAATGTTTTTTTTTTAGTTCTTGCTTCTTTAATCTTCTTCAAATTTAAATCTCTTGTTTCCTATTTCTGATTCCAAATGCAGATACAATTTCGCTTCACACTGTAGAGAATAACTTATCTATATCCAACCCAGAGTATACTAGTTATCAACACATTTTCATTTATAAATTGTCACTGCAATTTGCTATTCAAAACAATGATTTATGGTTAGTTACTCTTTATAATTAACAGAATGAGATTATTACATTTACACCAACTATTAATAAACATAAAAAATTATAAATACAACCAAACATACATTAGGCAAATGAAACAACATATTCACATAACAAATATTGCACTTGGAAAGGCAATTCTCAAACTCAAATATAAACACTATAAATAGATAAGGTACTAATAGAAAATGAAAAAATTCCATCCAACTTTTGACCAAAAAAAATCTAAGAATAGCTTAGAAAAGAGAACCAACTCACATAAAGAGTGTTCAACTGAACACATAGTTTGGTTGTGGATAGCACATTGATTTGGCTAGATCTCCGATGATCAGGCATTCGAGGATCAATTATTTCTTTTTTTACAAAAGCTTTAATCCCAGATTCTTTTTTATACCGTGTAAGAATAGGCAACGGTGGTATCAGATCATCTTTGCTTCCTGCAATCATACAAAAAGAAGCCATTCAGCCAGAATCTACAGAGAGCATGTTGAGGAATGTAATATGATGAATTATTAGTGTGAATAGTGTGGGTAATACCTATTTATGTATTACTATGTAAGCATAGGGGTAGTTTTGTATTTTATCATTTATCGATAGTAGTCAATCTAAGAGGGCCATTTTGGTCCAAAACCAGTCTTGTTGTCAAGGAAAGGGGGACAACCCCTATGGCACAGTTTGAATGACGGGGTAAAATCTGGTTATGAGAAAACTAGGTTTTGCCTCAAAACCTGGTAAACGTGGTTTAACCTGTTTGGGTGACAAAACCAAGTTTTTTGGTAAAAACAAAAAAAAAGGCTGGTCATTTTCTGGCCGGGAAATGGCAGGATGGTGTCACCAGGCAAGGGCAGCACCATCCCAGCCATTTTCCAGCCGGTGGATGGCCAAAAAAATGGCTGAAATGTCAAAAAATTATAAACAAATGAAAAATAGGAGTATGTTCATTTTTTGGATGGTAGGTGGCCGAAAAATGGCCGAATCTAAAATAAAGAAAAACAAATCGCTAGCCATTTTCTGGCCAACCACCAGTCAAGAAATGGTAGGGATGGTGTCTTTGATCTCCTTGCGTGGCTACTTGGGGAGGTACTATAGGTTGGCCAAATCAACCTCCAAGAAACACGGGAGGTGGATCCAATAGTCTGTGCTATAATATCGTGTGTTTTTCCATGGTTTTAAATTTTGAATTTTTTTATTTTTGGCTAAATGTTTTATAAAGGTGATAAAAATTATAGAAAATATTCTCAATTGTAGGTGACGTCAGCTGGGTTTGGGCGTGGCCCAGGGCCCACTAACAAAACCTAGTTGAGACGAATAATATTTGAGAAACTTTTTGTTTTTAACCTTTAAAATCAAGCAAAAATCGAGCAAAATTCAGGTTAAATTCAGGCGAAATTCAGAGGTGAAAATCAAGTAAGCATATTGTTAGATGCGTCTCGTAATTCTGAGGACATTGATATTTTATTTTTCTAAAATTGGGTTACGGTTGGCTCGAAAATCGTGTTTTCCAAAAATAACCCGCCTTTATTTTTACATTTTCTAGATTGGATCGAATCGAATCCGATCCATTTGATCCGAGTTGATATGGACTCAGTCCAAGACCAAGACCTATATTAACTAGGATCTGGTATAGGTCGGGATCCATATGGATTTTGATCTTAGATCTGAATCTGAAATCCAAGTTCAACCAATTAAAAACTTTAAATTCAATCTAAAGGTTAAATTGAGTAAGAATTCCACGTTGAGAGGACTTCTAGAAGGGGGAGACACCATCTGGAATATTCTAAAAATTAATTATTTAATAATTTAATATTAAATAATTAATAAAAAAATATTAATTAATTAAATTTCAAAATTATATTTATTGGATAAGGTGGAGTTCTACATGGAGTAGAACTCTACCTAGATAGGTGTTCTAGATAGATCTCAAATTAATTAATAATAAAAAATAAATAAAATATAAGAGATAATAAGAGGATAAGTCAGAGTAGTTAGAGAGAGATAGATTTCTACTCTCTAGAGGTGAAAATTAGTTAATAATAAAAACTATATATATATATATATATATATATACGACATAATAAGAGGATAAGTAGCAGTAGTTAGAGAGAGATAGAATTCTACGTTTTGTAGAACTCTATCCTCTGTAGAAAGGACTCTAGAGGGGATGTCACCCTCTCTCTAGAAGACAAAAAAATTATATAAGGGTCTAACTAGTCTCTCTCCCTAGATTTCATTTTCTAGAGAGAGAGAGGGAGAGGGAGAGAGAGAGAAGGAAAAACGGAAAAGAAAGAAAAGAAAGAGAAGAGAGAGGGAAAGAGAGGAGGAAGAAGAAGAAAGGAGAAAGATCCATCATTTTGACCCATTATCCGATGATTTTTATGATCTATTTATGTTTCTTATCTAAGGTATGGGTTTCTCTCTAGGTTCTTACGGGAAGAAATATGTTTAAATTGGGTTCATGTGTAACTTTTGACGAAAAAGAGAATTTTGAATTAAAAATATGTAAGTGTACATGCATTAAATGATGTTTTAATGTACTTGTTTAGTTATCGATTTCAGGAAATCTGATCATGTATTTGTTTAGTTACCGATTTAAGGAAATCTGATCATGTATTTGTTTAGTTGTTGATTTCATGGACAGTGATTTAGACTTATGTATTTTTATGTACTGATATCATGATTCATAAATCTCCCTTGCGTATTTACAGTTATGGAGTCCATGAGCATGAACCATATAAAAATATGTGTTTAAATTTCTGTCTGTTTATTTTACGAGTTGATTCATATATGTGCATGTATATACGATCAGAATGTTAATCATGATTGTAACTTGAATTTATATGCTTATTTGCAAGTCGGTCGATATATATATATCTTTACCAGTCTATTCATGCTTCGAATCTGATAAATATGTATTTCAATTTATATTTTTTTTAATCTAAAAAATGTATATCGATATCATCTGATTCATGTGTTGAATCTTGATACGTATATGTATGTATTTCAAATCATACTTTTGAATCTGAAATAAGTACATATATGTCTGCTGATTCATGTTGTAGATCTGATATAAAAAATATCAGTTTACCGATTTTTCTATTCATGTCTAGCTATGCACTACGTGGCGTGTGTGCAATCTGATCAGATTTGTCTACTGATTTAGCGTGCAAATTTGATCAAATTTGCCCACTGTTTTTTAGTGCAAATCTGATCAGATCTGCCTAGATGTTTAGATGTGCAGATCTGCCCAGATGTTTAGATGTGCAAATGTGATCAGATCTGCCCATTGTTTCGATGTGCAAATCTGATCAAATCTGCCCAGATGTTTCAATGTGCAATCTGATAAGATTTGTCCACTGTTTTGATGTGCAAATCTGATCAGATCTGCCCAGATGTTTCGATGTGCAAACCTGATCAGATTTGCCCAGTTGTTATGATGTGCAAATCTGCCCACTGTTTTGGTGTGTAAATCCGATCAGATCTGCCCAGAGGTTATAATGTATAAATATAATCAGATATGCCCGTTGTTTTGACATGCAATCTGATCAAACTTTCCGATTTATTTGTATATATGCATACGATCCTTCATTTTTCAGCATGTTCTGATATTAGATCACATGATTCAGAATTTGTTTTTGCTCATGCCTATATATATATATATATATATATATATATATATATATATATATACACACACACACACACACCTTTATTTAGATTTGATTGTATGCAAATCTGATTAGACTTGCTTAGCTTGATATGCACGCAAATCTAATCAGACTTGCAGAGTTCTACATATATCCAATTCTGGTCCAGGTTTCACCAAACACATATCACATGATTCAGAATTTGTTTTTGCTCATGCCTATGTATATATATACCTTTGTTTAGATTTGATTGTATGCAAATCTGATCAGACTTGCTTAGCTTGATATGCAGGCAAATCTAATCAGACTTGCAGAGTTCTACATATATCCAATTCTGGTCCAAGTTTCACCAAACACATGTTCTATCAGTCCTTGTTTTCAAACATGTCTTGTTACATGCCTTTGCAACTGAATATCCTTGGTATTGATTTAGACTTTGTTGTTTATGCTTGTGCATCGGAGAGAGGGAGACCACAATAGAGCTGTTGGACTGTTCCAACAGCTATAAATATAGTTGTTGGATTGTTCCAACAACTCTATTGACTAATCAACTCTATGTTACTTGTCAAAAAAGAACCCAACAACTTTATTTGGTATTTGACCTAATAGTTCTTATAAAAATAGAAAATGACAACAAGAAAATAATAAAGTAAAAGTATTAATGTGCCCCTAATGGGCATAGCCTATTACAAGGACTGAAATGAGTGTATTTACCTATTACATCATTATAAATAATATATATATATATATATACAACTTAACTGCAACATGATGCATTTGTTAGATGGTTGCCTTGCATATATGATTCAGTTTTGAGATTAATAGATCAACTGAAATGTTATCTAGTCATCTTTTATTTTGTCAATGATAATATAAATCTTATATTTTGATAAATTATAAAATAATAGATTTTCGCGTTCCTTTCGATTCCTAATCGCTTCCCTCTTTGTTTCCCCATCGAATCCTTATTTGCTTCCTAGGTCGCTTTTGAGACAATTCCTGGTTCGCTTCCCGCTTCCCCGACTGACAACTTTGTTCTCAACAGCTATATCGGGCTTCTTTATCCCCTTTTGAAATGTATATAAAAGGGATCTCTTGTCCCTATTTTTTGTTAATGCTTTTCCTAAGCATTCTACCTCAATAAAGGATTATTTTTTATATTTTTGTGTTCTTTTATTTGTCCCTATATTTTGTTAATGATTTTCCTAAGCATTCTACCTCAATAAAGGATTATTTTTTATGTTTTGTGTTCTTTTGTGTATGCCCATTGGTGCCTATTGTGATCTTATGTATTTGTTATTGATTGGCTTGCCTTTTGTCCCTTTGTGGACTTGTGTTTGTACACATTTAGGCTCTTTGTAGCCATTGTATGCACTTTTGTGCTTGTGTATTGCCTTTGGCATTTGTATTGTCCCTTGTATCACTTGTGCTGCTGCAATTTGTATTTGTATTTCCACATACTTCATTACAACTTCTTCCAGGGTTGCAGTTTCTAATATCTAGTAGTACTCCTAGTATACATAACATCATATACTTGTGTCTGTTGCTATTTTAGTTTCAAAAGGTCATAATAGAGAGCAAACTCAAGTAGCCAGCTGATGGTAAAACCGAATAACAGATAAACTATCAGTCAGAAAAAAACTAACTAAGCATAACAACTAACAAGAGCACATAATATGCAAAGTTTTATAAATTATTATTATTTCCACATTCAGACTTTCCAGGTACATACTGGAGAAATAAACAAAGAAAGAAAGCAAAATGGAGAAATGGAAGCGAGAGAGGAACAGTTTAATGTTAAGAAACATACTCACCTAGCTGGTCAACAACATTGCGTGTATATACTTGGAATGCATTATCAAGACCACGGAAGAGGCAACTCAATTCTGCAAGCCTCATAGGTACTTTCAAGGCAAAAAATTGATCAACGGTCTGTTTATCAGTAAGAAAAAATGTCAATGTCAATGTCAACCATTCAGACAGATGAAAAACATTACCAACTCTTAGAAAGCCTGATGTAGAGACCAGCATGACCAAACGTTTTGATGGTAACAAAGATGCTAATAAAATGTGCCATAAGGTATTTGCTGAATATACCAGTCTACGAATAGTAACAAAGAACAATTCAAAGGAGGTATATCTAATGTGGGAGAAAATGGTTAAACAACTGTTATCTGAGCTCTCAAGTCAAAGGAAAATATGCTGGAAGCTAATTCCTTTAGTTAGAATAGGATGAGTAGAACAATAAACAGATCAAAGCAATCCACATTAAGACATACCAACTGTAAGTATAAGTAAATGTTAGAGCCTCCAAAAGAATATGTCTACACTTGCACGACAACCTCATGCAGCAGTTCTCAAAGGAAAATTGGAAGGGTCTTCAAAACTCACTGGATGTCTTTAAAGTTGTCAAGGAGTAAAGTAGACACATCACCCCTATATTCCAAATCATCTAGAACACATTATGAGAAATACAGATTACATTTGCTGTAACATACCAAATTTTCTAAAATTATTAAATAAATAAAAAGGGAATTTTATAGATGAGGTGACAATTGTTATTTAAGTGTGATATATAGTTAATGTTGTCATTTTCTGGTTAATTATATTTAATTATCAATTATTTATCGACTATATTTAATTGGCAATTACTCATTGATTTTATTTAATTGATATTTATCTGTCAAATATATTAAATTGGCATTCATTAGTGAGTTATAATTTAAATTGGCATTTTAAATTACTAGTTAGATTAAATTAGCATTGTAATTCAAAATAGATTTAATTTAACAATTAACAAACATCTTTGGGTTTCAAAATGCCCATTTGGAATCCGTGCGTCCATGTTGGACTTGGATCCCAAGATGGATCCGTGTAAGGGTCGGTTTGGTGAAGAACCCTCTAGAGAATTCTAGAGGGGTGAGGTGAAAAATATGAAAGAAAAAAATAAACAAAATTAAAAAATAAAGTCAAAAATGTCTTGCAAGTGGATGGGATAGGATATTCTTGGCCAAGTGGCCACATGGGTGGGGGTTGGGGGACACAGGGCCTCCCTCCTCCCTCTTTACAGGGTTTTGCCTTGAGAGGAGTCTCCTCCCTCTTAGCCGACCTCTCTCTTGTTGTTTTGGAAAATGAAACCCTAAAAACTAAATCCTAACAAACCCTATAGTGGCTATTTAATAGTCCTTCATCTCCTTGATTACCAACCCTACATCTCCCTCTCTTCGCCTATAAATAGCCTCACTCTCTTCACCCTCATTTCTCATTTTTGATCTCTCTCTCTCTCACTCTCTCTTGGTGCCAGTTTCCTTGGAGTAAAGGAGCTCATATTTTCATGATTTTGGGAGTGTCCTCTAATTAGGCTCTCCTTAAATCTACGAATTTGAGATAGCTCAAGTGTGAGAACTTACTATTGAAGGAGATATCATTTTGGGTTTTCTTTGCTTCAAACAATGTAGGGGATCCTATGTCGATTTTGGCTTAATAAGCGTGTTTATTATGCCCATGTCAATGTTTGGCTTAATAGGTTTATGTTAATGCCTCTATGAATATTAATTATGCTTATCTCGATTTTGGCCTAAAGCATGTTTTTAAAATGATTTTGCTTATGTCGATTTTGGCTTAGGGTATTTTGGTGTTGATTCCATAAATGCCTATATGCATATTGATTATGCCCATATCTATTTTGACTCAATATACTTGTGTTGATTTTTAAAATGCCTATATGCATATTGATTATGCCCATGTTGATCTTGGCTTAGCATGTTTATGTTGATTTTAATGCCTGAATGCATATTACCCATGTCAATTTTGGCTTAAAGCATGTTTTTAAAATGATTTTGCCTATGCCGATTTTGACACGTAGTATTTTGTTGTTGATTCTAAAATGGCCATATGCATATTCATTATGCCCATGTCGATTTGGCTTAAAGCATGTTTATGTTGATTTTAAAATGTCTTTGCCTATGTCAACTTTGGGTTTATTTTAAATGCTTATATGCTATGTCGATTTTGGCTTATTTTAAATGCCTATATGTTATGTCGATTTTGGCCTATCTTAAATGCCTATATGCTACGGCGATTTTGGCTTATTTAAAAAAATGTCTATATGCATATTATGCCCGAGTCGATTATGGCTTAGGGTATGATTATGTTGGTTTTAAAAAGATGCCTATATGCATATTATGTCCATGTCGATTGTGGCTTAGGGTATGATTATGATGATTCTAAAATGCCTATATGCATATTGTCCATGTTGATTTTGGCTTAATATATTTATTAATTATGCCCATGTCGACTTTGGCTTAATATGTGTGTGTGTGTGTTGATCTTTAAAATACCTATGTATAACAGATGATTTTGGCTTAAAGCATGATTTGAAAATACCTATATGGTTTTTAATATGATTGCCATGATTTTAAAATACCTATATACATGCTTGAATATGATTGTGTTGATTTTAGAATGCCTATATGCATGTTTATGTATATGGTTTTGAATATGATTGTTTTGATTTTAAAATGCTCATACCCATGCTCACACAGTTTTAATATGAACGTGATGATTTTAAAATGCCTATATACATGCTTATGTTTTGGCTTAAAGCATGATTGTGTTAATTTCATAATGCCTATATGCATACTTATGCATATGTCGACTTTGGCTTAAAGAATGATTGAGTTGATATACATGCTTATATATCTTCAGTATGCACATATAGACTTTGGCTTAAAGAATTATTGAGTTGATATGCATGCTTATGTATCTTGAGTATGCACATATCGACTTTGGCTTAAAGAATGATTGAGTTGATATGGATGCTTATGTATCTTGAATATGCACATATCGACTTTGGCTTAAAGAATGATTGAGTTAATATGCATGCTTATGTATATTGACTATGCATATGTCAACTTTGGCTTAAAGAATGACCGAGTTGGTATACATGCTTATGTATCTTGAATATGCACATATGGACTTTGGCTTAAAGAATGAGTGAGTTGATATGCATGCTTATGTATCTTGAGTATGCCTATATCAACAAGCCTAAAGAATGATTGAGTTGATATGAAGGCTTACGAATATTGATTATGCATATGTCGACCTTGGCTTATGATATGATTGGGTTGATTTTAAAATGCCTATGCATGCTTATGATTTTTTGAATTTGAAATGACTATAGAGCTGTAAAATCTGGAAATGCCTATGCTTATGATTTTGCAAATCTAAAATGATCATACACATATCTGTGATTTGAAAACAATATGGGAAGGCCATGTGTATGATAGAATGTCTTTCATGAATATAGAACATATGTGAATTCGAAACTGAATCATGTCTATGATATGAAGCATGATCTTAAATGCTATTATGAAATGTTCAAATACCACATGATGATATTACCTATGAATTCATGGTGTTATAAAGCACAAAATCTATGCCTATACTATTTGATCGCTCATATTGGAGCTTATGTGGTGCCTTAATGTTGAATGCAAACACTTCTAATTGGTTATTTGCACATCTTCAGAACGATTAGTGTCATCCTTATTGAACAAGTAATTGCATATACTGGCTATGGTTGTTTCATTACATAAACATGTATCGGCTATGATTTGGGTGTTATGTATGGCTTGGTTTGTTGCAATTATTGTAGGGTTATGATTAACCTAACAGACTTGATGAGTCTGACCCCTTATATCTTACCATTTTTAGGAGATGATTAAAGGTTGCAGGCGATGGCGGGATGGAATCCGAGAACCACATTTTGTCTTCTTCGTTCTTGGTCTTGCTTCGATGTTTAACAATTTCAATCCAATTATAGTATGAATTGGGTTTGAAACGAATCATATTTGGATTCAGAATTCTCTGTTAGACTCGGTGTGTGTGGATTGGACCCAAGTCCAATAAATTTGGGATCCAAACAGTTACAGTTGTAAGGTTGCCTGTAACCCGCCCAAGATTGGCTAACTTAGATCACCCAAATATTTTCTATTGTGCTATCAATTTGAATTAAAGGAGCATTTGTTATTTACCAAAAAAAATATTTTCAAAGTTTTCAAGTTAGAAATTTTGGGAAGTTACATTTGCTACATTTTGTAGCATTTCCATAAAGGAATTTCACAATTATGTAGAGTATCGGCCATCACCACCATTTTACACTAAATATCCATTTAAAATGCCAAAAAAATCTTAGGAAAAAAACATATGGAATTTTAGGTTACAATAAAAGGTTGAAGAAGTGTTTAGGAAAATATGCTCCAAAATCACTTGGCACTTTTCATGGAAGTCACACACACTATGTCACATAGGTGCGGATGTGGGTGTGGATACGGATGTGGGTGTGGGTGCGGCGATGAGGCGCTTTAAAAAAACTTGGGTGCGGGGGTGTGGGGAGATTGAATCGTTGGGGCTCCAACGGTCATAAATATGACCATTGGAAGGCTCCCAACGACTTTATTGGGAGCCCCTCTTTCTCTCGTACTCTATAAATAGAGACCTTTGGTCCCTATTTGTTTTAATGTTTTTGCTTAAGCATTTAATCAATAAAACATATTTTTTTTTATATTTTTTGTTGTCATTGCTGGCTTTTGTATTGCCCCATAGCGGACTTGTGCATGTACACTTTGTGTTTATGATCTTGTAAGCCCTTACAGACTCTTGTTTTGTATTTACGCATATTTTGTTACATGGTATCAGAGCGAAAGGACCTTGAAGCAAGTTGTTAGTGATGATCTGTGTGCTCCTTCAAGCTTGTGGTGGACGTGTGCTTGCCACCCTTCTCCTTTATATATCCTTTCTTTTCTCTTACTTTTCTCATCTTCATTATGGAGAAAGATGTCAAGATTGATCTCACCTTCAATCTAAGTGGCTCCAACTATATAATGTAGGCATGAAAAATAACCTCAAGGGAAAAAGAACTTTGGGGCTAAGTGATGGGGACAGTTCCCGAACCACAATTAAAGCTAAACAAGCTTGAAAGAGGTCTTGAAAAAGCCCTTGAAGGTGATGACCATGACAAAGCAATTCTTGACCATCAAAACAACGTAGAAGATTGGGAGAGTAGCCATGCAAAAAATCTTGCATGGTTTATGAATAATGTTGACATTAAAATATGTGCCAACATTATGAAATTTCGTAAAACAAATGAGACTTGGTTCTTTTTTAAGGGTATATATACCCAAAAAGATCTTGCAAGGCAATATTTTTTGTAAGAAAATATTAGAACTACCAAACAATGGTACATGAGTGTCCGAGATTTTTTTAGTGTCATATCCAATCTATAGGATGAGTTGGCACTTTTGGAGCCTAAGTGGATTGTCATAGAAGATATGGAACTTAAACGTCAACAAATGGAAAGAAAACAATTTTCAATTTTTGTATGGTCTTCGCCCTAAATATGAACAAGTTAGATATTCTCATTTACATAGATCTACGCCACTTTCCTAGAAGATGTGGTTGCCGAAATATGCCAAGAAGAAATTTGTCTTGGTATGATTAAGAGGGAGAAGAAGTGTTGGCGGTGTTTAAGCCCAGCAACCATGTGAAGACCTACAAGTCTCCACACTTTGAGAGGCAAAACAATTATAGTGGAAACAACAACTATGGTGGTAGCAGAAAAGTTATTTGTTACTATTATAACGAGCCGGGACACATCAAACCTACTTGTCCTAAGCTTAATGAAACTTTCAAGTACAAGGTGGCATTCGCTGAAGAATCTACTTTCAAGAAAGAAGGAAAAAGTGGAGGTAACCTTAAAGATCCACTGGTCAACTTAGTCAAATAACCATAGCACTTAAACAAATTCTCAAGACATCATCTTCTACGTTGAGTGTCGTCATTGCATCTTCTTCCTCTCCCGATATGAATTCTTGGATTATTGATTCAGGAGCTTATTTTACTCTTCTGTTTCTTTTAAGTTTTTGTCTACAAAATCTGAAATTTCATTTATAAAATAAATGAAATCATTTTGTGATATTTGAATTGTACTGGTTTGATTCTAACTATGTGACGTGCATGAGTTTGGGGATAGTTTAGAATTGGTTCAAAAAAGTTCTACGGTGTGTTTAAAAAAATTCCTCGAGATAAGGCGGTGCATTATATAACTCCTCTTTAAATAGGCACGTTGGAACCAATGTAGTCGTTGGGATGCTCCCAACGACTATATAATATAGCAATTGGGGAGATCCCAACAACTATAAATATAGTATTGGGAAGATCCCAACAGCTATATTGGACAAAGTCCAATATGCCCTTACATGAAAAATAAAAGGACAAAAAAGGAGAAAATATACAATAACTAATATGCCCCTAATGTGCAGTACTAATTACCAAGGTTGTAAGTATCATTATTATCGATCAGGCCCAAATTAAGGTTTTATTGTATTGTAAAATATCATAAACATTTAATAAAAAAATTTAAAATCCAAAAAATAAAAATAAAAATAAAATAAAAAAAGTAACAAAAAATCTAAAAAAATCATATCACATTAAACAATAACGAATTACACAAAATACAACCATACATATGAAGCATTTATGTCTCTATGAGCTGCTTAAGATATCATCAAACATCAACTATCTCACAAACATCAACTATCTCACGAGAACAATGCAAAATACTAAATATCTTGAAATTAAGAACATGTAACAAGACTCATACTTTCATATTATATAAAAAAATATTATGGCAATAGTTGCACTCGATTTTCAATCGGTTTTCAGTCCTTCCTTGAGTGCCCCATTGCCATGCCAGATCATTTTATGTCATCTTTGTTAGAGTGTGGAGCCTGATTTCTACCTTGATATAAATCTTTAATTTTTGCAGATCCAAAATGGTGGAAATGCAAAAAAAATTTGGAGAGTAGCTTTGTAATTTTACTCATAATAAAGATTTTTTACCTTAACCCATTTTTTTGAGTGAAAAATGGTGGAAATGCATTTTTTTTTACCTTATCCCACTTCTTTGAGTGGAAAAATGGTGGAAATGCACTTCTAATGGCCTCTAAACAAATGGAGAAGTCAGCCATTAAAAGGTTAAACCCAAAATGAAAAAAGTAACTTTCGACCTTTTTAAGGTGTATCGTACGATACACCCTGTGTCGTACTATACGACACGATACACTTGATACAGGTACGATACACACTCATTGCGAAACAAGTGTGTATCATATCGCAAAACCCAAAAGTAATGATATGTATCGTATGATACAATACGATACATAGACATGTAAAACGACAAAAATATCCCTACATGGGCAAACCTATTACAATGATAAAAAAGCCTAAATAATACATATATGTATTAATACATATGTATGTACAAATATGTATTTTAACACCCCCCTTAAACTTACGGTGTGATCACCAAAAGTTTGTTGAGAAGAAACAAGAACCAAGTTGCAGGAAGAGTTTTTGTAAAGAAGTCTTCAAGTTTAAATTCTGAGATGACGTACGACAACTTAACAGTCTCTCTCAAGAATTCATCATGAACATAGTGGCAGTCCATCTCTATGTGTTTGGTGCGCTCGTGGAAGGTGTGGTTGCTAGCAATGTAGATTGCACTTTTATTGTCGCAGTACATCTTCGAAGGTTTAGAGATGACAATACCCATATCTTTGAGAAGATTTTTCAACCAAACAAGCTCCATGATTGTCGTAGTCATTGCTCTATACTCAGCTTCAGTAAATGATAGGGAAACTTTATGTTGGTTCTTGCATCTCTATGAAATTAATGAGTCTCCTACAAAAACACAAAAACCAGTGGTTGAGACTATATCGTTGGGATTCCCTCCTCAATCTGCATCAGTATAAGCAAGCAAGTCTAAGGATGAAGAAGAGTATAAGAAATCCCTTTATTTATGAAATTCTTGATGTATCTGACGATTCTCAAGCCAACACTTAAGTGAACAATAGTTGGAGCATGCTGGAATTGGTTGGCAAAGTGAACGACATGGGCTATATCGGGTCTGTCGATTGATAAGTGAAAAATCCAATAAGTTGTTTATAAGGTGTGGAGTCTTCGAGAAGAGTCTCATCTTCAAGTCTTAACTTTGCATTGACCACCTCTGGAGTCTCTACTTTCTTATCATCAAATATCTCAGACCTAGCACATATATCAGCAACAAGCTTCATTTGAGACAGAATATACCCTCTATGAGAGTATGCAACCTCAATACCTTAAAAATATCTCAAAAACCTAAGTTAGACATATCAAAACTTTCTTTTAGAATAGATTTAACTAATGCCTTGTTTGTCATTCTCAGTAAAGCAGAAGGATAACATTAGTACATGTACTTTTGACAAAGAGAGCAATGTCAGTATAACAAAAGTGAAAACCCAAATGATTCATTATATTACTAAACTTATCATATCAAGCCTTCAAAGCTTGTTTAAGACTATACAAGGCCATAGTCTTAGTATTTTACCCTTTTCAATATTGAATCCCAGCGAAAGATCTATGTAAACTTCTCCATTTAATTCTTCGTTTAAAAAGGCATTCTTAACATAAAGTTGATATATGGGTCATCATTTAATAGAAGCTACAACTATGAGGACCCTAACACTGGTCATTCTAGCTACGGGGGTGAATGTTTCTTCATGATCTATCTCATATTCCTGGGAATACCCTTTGGCAACTAACCTAGCTTTATATCTTTCTAAGGATCCTACAACCTATTGTTTCCTTTCCTAAGGGCAAAGAAACAATTTCTTATGTTTTGGCATTCTTAAGGACATATAGCTCTAAGTTCATAGCTTCAATCCAATGAGGAAAGGTTTTTGCTTCATTGTAATGTGTTGGCTCATGATATAAATGAATTGTTATTAAGCAAGTTCTATATTTAGGTGATAGAGATTCATAGGACACAAACCTATTAAGTGGGATAGAAACACAACTAGATCTCCTAAGAGAGGTTTCTTCTTAAAACAAGAGTCATGTGAATATTTCTCTAAGGCATTAAGATGGTGAATTTGATCTTGCCGGGTGTAAACTTGAAACTCTTTAGCGGGTGCTTCAACACTATCACTATCATTCTCATTACTTAATGATGGTTCATCATTCTCATCATTAATTTTGTCATTATCATTACTAAGTAATGTTTTATTATCAACACTAGAAAAGTCATTTTCTCTAGGCAATAAATCAAATAAAAAAGAATAATCCACTTCCTCTTTGTTTTTATCAAATCCATTTTTATTTTCTAAAGGCGCATCCTTAGAAAAAATAAAGCTTATTATAACATTTTTTATTTACTCCATATCAAATGAAAACGCATTAAATGGCCTTCAGATATAACTTATCTCTTTTGTGTAAAATAACATAACATTTACACAACCAAAGATCCACAATCTTTTGAATTCTGGTGAAATTTGAAATAAATTTTCATAAGGGAAGGTATTTTGTAACAAGGATGATGACATCCTATTTTTCAAATATGTGGAAGTAAGATTGGCCTCAGGCAAAAAAAATTTGGAATATCCTTAAAAATAAGCAAAGTCTTAGAGGTTTTCATAATGTCTATGTTTTCTTTCCGCTAGCCCATTTTGTTGGGGGTCCGAGGACAAGATTTTTTATGATAAATTTCATTTTGTTTTAAATATCTTTGAAAATCATTGGATAAATATTCGCCCCCTGGAATCGAACCTAAGTATAGAAATATTGCTTTGAAATTGATTTTGAACAATCTTGTGAAATTCTTTAAAGTAAGAAAACATATGACTGATTTAAGATTAAGGAAATAAATTCAAACATATCTTGTATAATCATCAATAGATGTCACATAATAGGCATAACCTCATTTGGATATGACCGGAGAGGGACCCCATAGATCCGAATGCACTATCTCAAAAGGTCTCTTGGAGATAAAAATCCTACTGGGAAAAGGAATAGATTTCATTTTTCTAAGAATACAATATTTGCAAACAATATCTTTTTCATTACCAAAATTTTCACCAAAAGAAAAAAGATACATCTTAGAATAGTTTGGATGATCAAGTCATCTATGCCAAGTAATAATATCTTTTTCTTGGACATAGTTACAAAAAGATTTAAAAGAAAGAAGTAAAGAGTCCATGAAGTAGAGATCTCCCCTCCTATGGTCATGCCCAATCCGCTTCTCGGACTGAACATCATGCACGAAACAACCTTTAGATGAGAAAGAGATTTGGAAAACAAAAAAAAATACTTAAATTTAATTTTGGAACAACTCTAACTTTTGAGACAAAAAAATTGAGAATTGTTAGAAGAAAAGGTTCCAATACTTTGGATTTTTAAAGAAGTACCATCAGCGATAGACACACAAGAAACTTTTCGGTTAGTGCATATGTTGGATAAAGCATTCTCGTGAAGGGTCATATGAAAAGAGGCTCTCGAATCAAGAATCCAAGAACACATACCTAAAGGAGAGGACGAAGCTATAGTGGCACCCGAAGTTGATGAATTCTTTAAAAGTTGTTGGAGTTCCATAGTTAATTGATTTAGGCTTATTGAGCTTTCTCCTTCATCCCTGCTAGCCTTCTTGTTCTTCAGTATGGACTCTTCAACGGAAGTCACTTTGTTTTTGAGTTTGGGGCAAACCGGTTTGATATGTCTTGGCTGATTACAAAAGTGACTCCCTTTCGAAAGCCTCCATTGTTGTATTGATAAGAGCCTCCACTGTGGTATTGCTTCACAAACTAAGGAAGCACATATATCATATATGTCTTGATATTATTATTGAGCCTAGAGACTGCTAACACATCATCACTCCCTTTCGTCATGCCAAGACAAGTTTCTTCTTGACAAACTTGAGCAAGGACTTACTCTATAGGCAAGGGAGTAATCATATGTAGAATAGATGATCTTACTTGTTCGTATTCAGGACTCAACCCATAAAAAAATTGAAAGCAACGTTCTTTCTCTACTTGCTTCCGCCTAAGTTCCACATCATCAGGAGCCACCCACTTAGGTTCCAAAAGTGTCAACTCATCCCATAAAGGAGACAAGGCACTAAAAAAAACCCTAACACTCATATCTCCTTGTTTTGTAGTTCTAATTTTGTCTTACAAGATCCCTTTGGGTATACATGCCTTTCATAAATATCCATGCCTCGTTTGCCTTTTTAAATTTGAGAATATTGGCACAAATCTTAACATCTACATTGTTCATAAACCATGCAAGAATTTTGGCATCGTTGCTCTCTCAATCTTCAACTTTCATTTGAAAATCATAAATGGCTTTCTTTCATCTCCTTCAAGAGGCTTTTGGATATCTCCCTCAAGCTCGGTGAGCATGAGTTGGGGTTCAAAAGTGGTGCCCATTACGTATAACCATAATGTCTTCCCCTTGAGGTGGTTCTCCATTGCGACGGACAACATCATGTAGTTGCTCCCATTAAGCTTGAAAGCAAGCTCAATCTTTGAATCACGATCCATAGAGAAAGAGAATAGAAAGATGGAAGAGAAGAATAGGTGAGAGATCAC